>NW_021634616.1:0-36080 GCF_004799145.2 Neltuma alba
ATTCGCAGAGAATAATAGTTTCCGGGGAACATCCAATTATGAGAGTCCTCATTGGAGGACACTATGATTGTAAATGATGATTAACCAAGGAAAAAAATGTGAAAGTTTGGTACTAGCTAATGACACAACTTCAATATTTAATATTAAAACCAATTAATTAGCATATTATATAACTCACCAAATGAATATTTTGTTTTGTACTACTAAATGTGTTTTCATTCTATATATGGTTCTCTCTATATGTGGATGCTTTTGCTTTGGGAATAAGTATAGAAATGATAGGTGGAGTGATAACAAATGAAAGATTGACAAAGGATTTGAAGACAATAACACATGCTTTGCTGCTTGGGATTATCATGAAGTTTATTTCCTTTAAATATTATCAATATAGGCACCTATTATTTTTCAATGTCACTATATTTCAGAGTAAGGTCTCCCCAGAAGAGACAACAAGAAAAACAATATTTTACGGAAGTTTTGTGGATACTAGTTTACCATGAGTTTTAAAAACAATTGAGAAAACTTATATTTGGCTATTTGAAATTTCTAGCCAGTTACATTGGTTTACAGGTTGTAAATGTAAATAATACACAAATTGTTACTCATATAATTGAGCGTAGTGCTCAGAGGTCAGAGCCCATCAGATCTATTCAAAAGAAAGACAGATATTCATTGTACTGCAAAACTACTAGTACTTTTAAGAGCCAGAATGATCATTTGTTCATGTATACGAAAGATGACAAGCACAGAATTGGGCCACAACCAATTTCAGCATACATCCTTTTAACCAAAAGAGAACCGCTGGGTATATTGGAGTAAAGCAAAGAAGGTCTAACAATACCAAATTGTAGGATTAGCAGGATATTGCAGAGAGAATGAAAGGATAATATAAACTATACACTACTAGGTGGGTTTTAAGTTAATAAATACAGAAAGTGCTATAGGCACAGGAAATTAATTATGTTTTAAGCAATCACTAAGTCTTTCAGTGAAGACGCTGAAGCTTGATGAGGCTCTACTCTTAATTAAACTGAGATCTACGATCTTTGGCTTAGTCAAATAGTGAAGGGTTAATTTTCCTGTCGATCCTTTTGAGGTTCATCTCTCCAACATCATAGATGGCTGCTCCTTTTGAATCATTCACATAACAAGTCTCACATATTCATATGTTCATGGTTTGAAAGCACATTAAAATTGTCACACTCGTTCAAGCAAAGGCTTATCCTTAAAGTTGATACACCAGATAAGCTTAAAATTCTTCTGATAGATTTTTGTCTAATACAATGCTGAGAAGACATAAAATGGTAGTCGTAGTGATGTTTTAGCATGGAGGAAAAAAAATCCTTGGCCAGAACATTTTCTTTTAGTTTCAATGCCAGCTAGTTGCTGCAGTTATTCACAAAGATTAGAGAATCATAACAGTCTAGATCTGACTTGTGAGGGTAATAGGCTGATGAAGAAAAAGATAAGAAAAAGCTACAAAGATAGGGACTATATAGAATAGATAGTTGATTATAATCATCAATATAGATCAGCCAAATCAAAAGTTCTAGAAACAGCTTTACACCAAGACTCTGCCTTCTTCTTCCTCAGTTCTTCATCTAACTTGGGTATAAAAATCGTGGATCTCCTTCGCTTCTCATCTGAAGCAAAAATCTCATCTTCTGTCCATACACCAACGGCTAATCCCGCAGCATATGCTGCACCTAGTGCTGTTGTCTCTATATCAGCTGGTCTAACCACAGCACTTCCCAACAAGTCTGCCTGTACGCCATTAACGACAATAAAAAGATCTAAGGAAATTTGCTGCTTGCTCATTTGAAGAATACTATTGGTTACTAACAAGGACTAATAACATGACAAATGCCAAAAAAGTTTATCAGTTCATTGTGATCTCACGTTCTATATGGTATATCTCGTATAGTTGAATTCGTTAGGTTCTAAGATATCAAATATGGCATTCAAGACGTTCACATGAGATATTATAATGGAAAGCTACTATTTTTAAAAAAGGATACAAGAGATAAAATTAAGCAAACAAAGTTGAACAAGATGTTAGTGAAATCTTCAGAACTTGTAGGTGGTATGAATTATGAAATACACTTAGACAAAAGACAGAGATCAGGAGATGTTTATTTAAAATCAGCTAAAAAGAGATAACTTTAGAATAGTTAAAATGGAAACAGTTCAACCTGAGTCTGCATCAAAAGATTGTTAACAGCTGCCCCACCATCAGCCCTCAGCAAAAACTCCTTCATTTTTTCCTCACTTGAATCCTGTTCATTGAATCTAAAACATCGTTCACTTGGAACACATGCTCTCAAGCACAGCTCTAGCAATGTGAGCTTTGTTTGTAAATCTTGTAATCCCATACAAACCCCACGAGCATCATCACGCCACCATGGAGCAAACAGGCCATTAAAGCCGGAACAAAGTAGAGCCCCCCTGTGGAGTCAACCATTGATGCTAATTCCTCTACCTCATTAGCACTCTTAATTACTCCAAGACTGTCTCTGAGCCACTGCACTGCAGCTCCCAGCAATAGCTATTGATCCTTCCAGAGCATAGTTTGTTTGAGCTTTGGGACCAAGCTTGAAGGCTAAGGTGGTAAGAAGACCATGCTTTGATCGAACTATATTTTGGCCAGTATTTTTGAGTATGAAAGCACCTGTGCCATAAGTGCATTTAGCCTCACCATTAAGGCAAGCTTGTCCAGCATTGCAGCATGTTTGATCTCCTAGACATCCAGAAATTGGGATACCGCGATTGGCCATCCAGTAGAGACTTTTCCTATGACTTCAGAGTTTACTTACAATTTTAGGGAGGATTTCTGCTGGATAGAAAGGTTTTCAATGTTGGTTCATCCCAGTTAAGGGTTTTGAGATCATGAGCATGTCCTTGATGCATTTGAAACATCAGTGAGATGCAACCCCCATTCAACCCCCCTGTTAAGTTCCATATCAACCAGGTGTCTACAGTTCCAAACAGAGCATCTCCTTTCTTATAGCCTCCTTGACCGCACCCACATTCTCCATTACCATAAGAGTTTAGTGGCACTGAAGTATGTACTTATGGGCAAACCACAAGTTTCCACAAAATGGATTCTACCACCAGGCAAATCCTGCTCCAATTTTCTATTCCAAAATAAAAAGACCCAACCATTCTGAGAACAAAAATTAATGAAATGCCACCCAAGAAAAAAACAGACAAATCAAGAAGAGGAAGGTTACATA
The DNA here is from genome assembly GCF_004799145.2 of Neltuma alba. NCBI lineage: Eukaryota > Viridiplantae > Streptophyta > Magnoliopsida > Fabales > Fabaceae > Neltuma > Neltuma alba. Next base: position 3,234 of record NW_021634616.1, read on the forward strand.
ATGATTCAAAATTTGACCTCATTAAACATGGACAAAAAGACAGTAAGACAAGTCAGACTAATAATTTATACATGTACAAACGGTCATGTACTAATAATTCATTAAACATCACCCTCATTCGTATATAATATTCTTACTATGCGTGTCATAAATGAATCCTAATATTTTAAGCTTTAAATTAGCCCCAGTGCGATATACTTCCAAAGAAAAAACAACTGTTTTTTTTTTTTTTTTGCTCTTCTTTCTACCTTCTTTTGGTCTTGTTCCAATTTTTGGAACCACCACTAGCTATTATCCAAGCCATGTAATGTTCATTCTGATACGTGTTATATGTGTTAACAGTATATTAAAATAAGTGCGTTCCTCCTTTATAAATTGCATGAGAACATTTTGCAAACAACTTCAGCGCAAAAAGAAGCAGACAAGCACCTGCAAACAGAACTGGAACGAGCATCCATCCAAACAATGGCGTTGTAGAGAGGAAGACCAGTTGATTTGCTCCAAACCAGAGTCGTCTCTCTCTGATTGGTCAGACCAATACCCTTCAATCCTTTATCCACATTGAATCCATCGCCGTCGCCTTGTCCAGCGCCTTCGCAATACACACCCTAACGCTCTCCAAGATCTCTGTTGGATCATGCTCCACCCATCTACCACACCAGATTATTCATCAGAATGAGCGACTCTATAAGCAAAAAAAAAAAAAAAAGGGCGGAGAAATCTGAAACAGAAACAACCATCATTGCTTAATTACTTACCCTGCTTTTGGGTAAAACTGAGTGAACTCGACCTGGTGCGATCCGATAACATGAGCCGAGCGATCGTAGATCATGAACCTAGTGCTGGTAGTTCCTTGGTCAAGTGAAGCAATGAACACTTCCTTGTCCGCCATTTTCTTATTGTTTTTTCCTTCTTCTACCTCTAAATGTTCGTGCTGATATACATTTCACATTTGCCAGTAGGAAAACTTTGTTATGGGAATTCAAGTTTACGCATTAATTAGCAGACAAAGAAGGTTTGGACGTAACGTACAAAGAAGGATTCTAAACGATTTTTATGAAATTAGGTTGCAGCTGCAAAGTGGGTAATCGGTAAACTTAGAAATCTAATCCATATAATATAAGTATGTAACGAGGAAAGAAAAGTACAGGCGAGAGCACAAGAAGGAGATAAAATGAATGGCGTAATGACTCCGAAAGGGTCGCCATAAAAGCCGCTTTCGACGATTTAATGCCACGTGGCTCTGTGCCCTTTAGACCGTTATGATAGCTAGACTTTCCCTCTACTTCACAAGCTGCGTTTTGTGAAGCTTGCTTCTGCGCGTCTTTAGTAGCATATTTTCATATTCCAAAAAATTATTGCATTATTTAGGGAGAATTACAAAAAAAGACCAATAGGGACTGATATTCATAGAGAGGATCATAAAAATTAAAATTATTTAAAAATTCTATATTCTCTCCTATATTTTATTTTTAAAATTAATACGAATTAGTAAATTTTAATAAATTAAATCAGATTTTTTTTTTTATGACGAGCAGCAGAAAAATACTAAGCTACATTAGACACCACAAGATTAACAACAAAATCAAGAGGAGACTAAAGAAAGCTTATTCCCTCAGCAACACTCATGGAGTTTTTGGCTAATATGTCCCTTGAATCTTAGCAAGAAGATCCTTTTCCAAGTGGTCATCATGCCAGCCCGTGTCTAGAATATTTACAAGCTCTCGACAATCAGTTTTGATGACGACCCATTTCCAATTCATATCCCATGCTCTTTTTAGACCCCAAAACATAGCCTAAGCTTCCGCATGAAAACTATTGTCTTTGCTGATATGAAACATAAAACCATCAAGCCAATGCCCTTCGTCATCTCTAGCCACACTACCACATGCTGCCACCAAGTTCCCATTTTAACTGCTCCATCGACATTGTATTTGACACATCCCACCAAAGGTGGTTGCCATTTGCAAGTCATCCGTGCTTGAGTAATAGAGCCATTGGCACTAGCATTCAAACACACATAATGGACTTTGACTAGGCAATAATAGAGAGACTTCCCTTTGATTTCCGATTTAAAACCCCATCGTTCCTATTCAACCAAATTTGCCTAGCTAAGACAGCAAACCAAGTGCACCAAGGGATTTTTGAGACTCTGTATTTTAGACCACTATTCCAACTAATCCATTCTATGAAATCCCTACTATCAAAGAACTTGAGCTTAACCTGGTTAGGCACAAGTGCTTCCCAACAAGCACATGCTATTTGACAATCACGCAATGCATGAAGCTAGAGCCGATAAGATGGGTTAAACCCACAGGTCCAAACCTAACCCGTCAAAAAATGATAGGTTAGGGTTAGCTAAAAGTTAACCTGCTAGCAAACAAAACTTTTTAACTTACATCGCATAACCCGCCATGGGCTAGCCCGCATTTTTTTTTATTTTCAAATTTTATTAATTATTATCATTATAATATTATATTTTATATCCTGTCTAAAAAAATTTAAAAAATACCATATCATTTATTTGGTGTTTTCAATCAAATATTTGAAGAAAAAGTAAAATTTCAATACATTTTCTTTATATTGTATAAGAAAAAATATTTTAAAAATAAAAAAATTAAAAAAAAAGAAAATAATAGTTGGTGGGTTGGCTAAAAGCGAACCCACCATTACATGGGCCTTTGTCAACCCGCACCTTTTGACCCTAACTCGCCATGGGCCAACTCGCAACCCGCGGGTTCACCCATATTATCACCCCTACATGAAGTGGATGTTCACATGTAGCCCCACAAAGATCACAACTCAAATGACTGTGTATCCCTCGCACGATTTGTAGATTATTTGTATGTAACCTGCCTCTCCCATAGATCCAGAGGAAGGTTTTGCATCTTTGAGGAACTGGCAATTTCCAAATCTTCCTCCATGAGTTCTTATTGCTGTTCACATTTGGCTGTAAAGCATGTTATACGTAGACTTCATCATGAAGCTTCTATCATTAGTAAGTTTCCATCGTGGACTGTTAGATGAACTCTAAGTAGTTGAAAGAATATTAAAGCTCTTCAAGATTTGAATGGGGAATGGCGCTATGATCTTATAATAAGGCTGCAGATTCACACTTGGGTGACATTAAGTGCCCTTATTCCTTGTTGATAAAAATCCCAATGTACAATGGGATAATCTTTGACCTTCTTAAACAACTTAGGTTGTTTTCACTCACCAAATCATCTTGTGGTTTGGTTTATCAAGGGATAGATAGCATTTCTATTAAGTTAGTTATGATTAAGTTAAAGAGTTTGTTGTGTTTTTTTTTTTATTTTCATTCCCAAAATATTTAGTTACATGATATCAGAGTTAGGTATTGAGACTCCTAAAATTTGGGAACTCCTCTTATGAAGATTTAGGGGCATTGAACTTCAATGACCCAAGTAGGAAAAAAAGGGGACATTATCACTGTTTCGAAGAGGAACTTTACAGTTTTTAAAATCTAAACAAAAAATAGGGATGTTTCTTGTATATTATTCAATGGCTACTTATCATGTGTGTTGTTTTTTAGATTCATTTTCATTTTCAAAATATTTGGTTAAATGGTATTAGAGTTGGGTGTTGAGACTCCCAGAATTTGGGAACTACCTTGAAACACAGTTCCAACTGAAAGCTCATTTTATGAAGATTTAGATTCAATGCCCCTGATTAAAAAAAAAAAAAGGGACATTATTGCCATTTGGAAAAGGAATTTGGCAGTTCTGAAGATCTAAACAAAAATAAGGATGTTTCTTCTATCTTGTTCGAGGGCTACTTATCATGTGTGTTGTTTTTTAGATTTGTGTTAATCCTATGAATTTATTTCTCCTATTTTAGTCAATCTACTTATAGGGTTGCATTCTATTGCTTCTGTTTCAGGAAAAGTAATACTTTCTTCTGATATTGTGTTAACTAATGTTCTTTACCTTATTGATTTTTCTTTCAATATTATTTCCGTTTTTAGAATAATTTTTTCTCTAAATTGTTATCTCACGTTTTATTGGGTTGAATGATTGAACAAATATCACAATAAATCTTATCACTAGGACATTATTATAAACGTTTTGTCCAAGAAAATGTCAATCGCACAGAAAAATTAATGTATTGTGTAACTTCTATTATTTTTTTCTTCAACCACAATAGGTGAAACTACAAATTAACAAGAATAAAAAACGGTACTTTTATTAGTCTTGTCACCAATGCTTTGATGATATTTTTATCTTAATATTTTAAATACTAAGTGATGGAATCCTTTAAAATAACAAATGTCATCCTCAGCCAATGCTCTGGGTACTATGGTGGCACCAAGTAACCTTACTAAAGCAAATGTCTAGGTCCCTATAAGAAGAATGCACATCAAAACAATGAAGGTAATAAGTTTGAGAGATTAAACAAACAAAAAAAGGAATGCTAAGGTATGAAAAGACGGTGAGGATTGAGAAATGAAACGATGGGATTACAATAGAATTTATGAAAAGGAGTGTTGGTCAGAAAAATAAAGTTTTATTAAGATTCAACACATATAAATAAAGAGAAAGAGAGATAAGGATTTTGCTCAAAACACTGTCAGACACAAAAATGTGAGCATCTCTCTTAATAAGAATTTAAACCATGTCATAAGTGACTAATTCTTTTCGTTAGATTCATCTAACCCTGTTTGCTGTTAGTTACATTTTTTTGTCTTTGTTTTGGTCAAATTTTTCCCCATAGTTTGACCGAAGTCCAAAGGCAACAGAGACTGAAGTGTACAATGAAATAGTAGCTGAGCCTAGGCCGGTTTCATGCCACACAAAACCCAGTTTTTTGTCCAAGTCCACAATTGAAGGCTCAGGATGATTAATACCAAAAACAAAATTCAAAATGAAAGCCCATTTATTCAGATCCTTTGACATGATCTAACGGTCGTTATTCTGCCACCTCTCCTATACCTCTTTCGCTTTACTGTGTCGCATAGGCTCATGGTCGAGTGTCTCCGCCCCTAACTCCGATCTCTTTCTTCCTCAGACTAACTCCAACCAGTCGTCGAAAATGCTCGCGCGCCTCGCTGCGAAGCATTTCAATGAGATCCGTCAAACTTTTCGCCAGGTTTGCTTCATTTTTATATCTCGAATTTGCTTTTATTTCACTTTTTAGTCCAGCCCTTCGTGATTTCGTTGGTTTTCTTTTCTTTTCTTCACCTGCAGCCGTCAAGGGCATTCTCCACGGCTCTGAACTACGTAAGTTCTCTTTATTTCAGTTTAAATTTAAAAAATTTCACCTTTTATTGCATCAGTATGTTTCATACAATGGTTATTGACTGCGTGGATCTTTACGAACTGGGCAGCACATTGACTCCCCAGATAACAATCCAGACCTTCCATGGGAATTCACGGATGCCAACAAAGAGAAGGTGATTTTTCAATGCTCTGGAGTTAAAGAATTCGAATGTTGTTTGTTGCCAGAATTGACTGGTTATCATTATGTAACTATAGAGCCTGAAATGACCCCCCCAAGTCGAATGTTCTTTAATCTTACTGGTTAGGCGTTTAGGACAAAGGAAGTCTGATATGTGATGATATGTCAATGTCGTTCGTCCAAGGGCGGCCTAGTCCACGAGGCTCCCACGGGGTTTGGGGAGGGATAGATTATATAGTTCATCCTACGGTGTCAAAAAATGTGGAACGGGGGAAGCAATCGCCGAAGTTCCTTTTTCCAATTGTCCTTCTTTTGTGATATATTCTGTTGAATCTGTAGTGTCTGAAGCTTTTTGCTTTTTTTTTTTTTTGGATTTTGTGTGTAAGAGTGGATGTTTAAGGCTACCCTGTTGGTAGGCTAAGAGCATAATAAGAGAACTTTCTGGGGTTGAGAGCTTGATGGTTAATGGGCATTGGTTTGGCACCCTTATTTAGTAGGAAGAATGAGAATATGCCTTGGATTTTATGGTCTTTTACGACTGTAAATCCTGAATGTAGTGTATTTTCACCTATACATCTTATGTGCTTGTTATGCCACTGAGGCAAAGTCTATTACAATGTAATTTAATTAAAAAGAAGAAAATGGGAAATGTTATTAGATGCCATGCATTGCTGGATTAAAAGTGTGCTTTACTGTTTCCTTTTCTATTGTATGAGGGAAATGTTCAGGCTTGATTTTGAGCCTTCAATAGGTAATCAAGAAATGTGAGGCTCATTAGGTGAAGTAAGTTCCTGTGTCATCTATTCTAATCCCTGTCAACATTGCTTGGACATAGAATAATTTAGGCTTTTTTCTAAGATGCCTTTCATCCTCGTTAACACACATTGGGTCAGAACAATTTGAGAGATGATCGATACATGCATCGTGCTGCTTGGCAAATCCTTAAGAGTGATCTTACTATGGATTATCTTCTTAAAGTACGTTTTTTGTTTTTGTCGAGATAATTTTGTTTAATGATGCGGGCATATGTTACTTAATCATTAATTTATAGGATTCTTACCATTGCTTCCTGGTTTTCAGTGAGATCCTACATTACTTTATTGCTTGTCCAAAGTACAAAAGTATATAGATTAGTTTGTTACCTTAGCAAATGTGGCTTTTGAACTATGAAACTCAGTTTAGCTCAGATATGTGAGAACAGATTGCTGAATCAGACAATTTAACTAAGTGTAGAGTTCATGGGCTAATGTTTTATCGATTGATTCCATTGCAAATTTACAACGTGCCAAAGAGATAGGATAAATCTACATTTCAATATATGTACATTGTAATGTGGCATTTTTGGATGCATGTCGCATATTTTATTGGACATTCTGATATTATTAAGCTGTGAAAACAGGTTAAGGAGATTGTATCCCACTATCCATCCAACTATAAGCAATCTGCAGTCATCCCTCTGCTGGATCTTGCACAGCAGCAGCATGGAGGCTGGCTTCCAGTTTCAGCAATGAATGCAGTATGTTTGGTCTCATGCTCAAAGGATTCATTTTGTAACTTTTATCTTCCAATTACCATAGATTTATAATTAAACTCCGAAACTAATGCCATGGCCAAACTGATATTTGAAATTTTAAGATGCAGCGAATACATGCTCTATATTTGTATGTCCATGTATTAGCCAGAAGTTATTTAAATATTTAAATAATTAATTGTATTGTGAATTTCTTAGGTGGCAAAGATTATTGAGGTTGCTCCAATTAGAGTATATGAGGTTGCCACATTTTACTCGATGTTTAACCGGACGAAGGTAAAATTCATATTATGATTTAACACTTCCATGTTTACTTACCCTCAATAATGCAATATTAAGTGTGTCTACATAAAATTGGTGTGGTTTCTTAGGTTGGGAAGTACCATCTATTGGTTTGTGGAACAACACCTTGTATGATACGTGGTTCACGAGAGATTGAAGAAGCTTTATTGAAGCACTTGGGGGTGAAGCGCAATGGTCAGTCATCACTCTTGTGTTTCTCCCATTACATTCCAGTGACCTCATTTTATTCTTGACACGTGGAAATAATGATGTTTGTTTTAAGAATTAATTTCTTTGGATTTCTCATCTACAGAAGTAACAAAGGATGGTTTGTTTTCTGTTGGAGAAATGGAATGCATGGTAAGCTTTTAAACAATATTTTGAGATTTATATGTTTCTTAATTAGATTCGGCACTGAGATTGTGCTGTATTGGTGGAAAATATATTCTTAGCAATTTTATGAATTGGAGAATAATACTGGGGAAGCACTTGCATGTCTCTGATTACCAATTTGTACTTATAAAATCTTGAATCAACTAACGTTCAAAATTCGTGATTTAAGTACAAATTAATGATGACTATTTCTTGATACAGATGTGACTGTTACATTGTAAATCCTGTACAGCTGCAATATTTTTGAAGAATATCTCTTGGATTGTTTTTGAATTACTTCAAGTTTATTGAGGAAAATCTAAAAGAAACATCTAGAACTAACTTTATTGTACATTAACTAACATCTTACTCGGTAAAAAGAAGTTCCTACAAGTAAGTTACCACATTTCCAGGAACAATGTGATCTAAAAATGGGTGCATGCATGTTATCCAGTTTTGCCAGAGATCAGACAAGCACGATTGATTGAATATATTGTTTTCATGCAGGGATGCTGTGTGAATGCTCCTATGATTACAGTGGCTGATTACTCAAACGGATCCGAAGGGTATACCTATAACTACTATGTATGTATTCATGTATTAATCATTGTAATGGTCATTGCGTTTCCATCTGAAATATTTTGGACCTTAACGTGTCTTGCTTTATGTTCATTCCAGGAAGATGTAACACCGACAAGAGTAGTTGAGATAGTAGAGCAACTGAGAAGGGGCGAGAAGCCGCCGGTAAGAATATCAACCAGGAATATCTTTATTGTTCTTTGTGTTCATGTTTAAGATTCTCATTATTTCATGATCTGAATTTAAATCCTTTTTTTCCCCGGTATTATTTAGCATGGCACCCAAAATCCCAAGCGGATCAAGTCTGGACCTGAAGGAGGGAATACCACTCTATTAAGTGACCCAAAGCCACCTCCATGCCGAGACCTGGATGCCTGCTGAAGTATGATGCTTTTGCTTTCAATAATGTAAGGCTCACACACTATTGGAGCTTGCTTTATTCGTTGTATTGATAAATTTTCAGACACACTCCCAATTTTTTGTATCTGCCCTTCCAAGATGGTGTTTCTCCAAAAATGGTCCATAAAATGCCATTCGTCTCTTGTCGTGTTTCTTACTGTATGAGTGTTATTTATACATCAATGGTAATGATGATGAAATCGGAGCTTACCCTGATATGAAATATGTTAGGTATCTATATCCCTAGTATCAATAAACCATCTCAAGTGTATGATCATTTTCATTTGGCTAAGCAGAAGCAGACTGTACCAATAAGGTCATTGAAATATGTCTTGGATAATTTTAGAAGGTTAAGTTATATTCGGCACTCTCAAGTATTTTTCCAAAAGCTCTTGGTATTCTAAACTAATATGTGGTAGATACAATATTTTAAAATATTTTTCAATGTCATTCAGTATTCCAAAGTAATTTTTGACGTAATTTTTTTCTTAATATATACTTCTTCGGTTTTTAATATAGGACCTAATTGTTAAGTTAATTTTGACCTTAAATATAAGATCTATTTCTCATATTTATTAATATTTTTTAAATTATCCTTGTGGATATTCTCTTAACTATAATCAAGTAAGAGAGGGAGGGAGGATATCAAGAATGATGATTATGGTGTTTTGAAAAAAATATGTTATATTTTTTTGTAATTAACTAACTTACCTAACTTCTTTAATCTAATCAAATTAGTTAAATAGGTTTTATATTAAGGACCGGAGGAGTATTTTTTTTTTTATAGCAACAAGCACTCTAGAAACTTGGGATACTGGGTGATGTTTAAAAAATGTTTGGTGTTATTAAAAAAATATTTTAAAATGTTAAATGCATAAAAATTATTTTAGAAGATTAAGTGCTACGGAAAAAATATTCTAGGATGTTTGTTAGTTAACGTGGTAAGTCGTTTAGATGGGATCCAATTCCAAGACTCTGAGGTTGCTGCTGTAAACATCATTTTTGGATTATAAGAGGAAGCTTGCAAGACCCAAGATATAATGTAAGATTTGTCAAGAGGACGTCAAAGCATAGGATTGGTTAAATGGATGTAGTGCCCTACTACTACGAGCTTATATTTAATGTTCTTAGTTGGTGTTAAGACCAAGAATTTGTGTGTTTCTTCGTTTAGTTCACAGCATACTACGTTAGTCTCGGTCTAGGAAGCCGTTTGTCGCCTACAAATGATTTGAAACTTTCGAAAACGCTTTGTCTCTACATGATGTATGCATATGTTCTCTTACTTTCTCTTTTTTCTGTGTTAAAGTTAAAATGCTAATAATCTCGTTTTAACTGACTACTCACTGTTAACTATTTTTGTTATAGAACATAATCTAAGATCATGAATATTGCCGAGCTTAATTATAAATAATCCTTTACATGCATTTTTTAAATCCAAAATTTGAAACTTCAACCTTGTTTAAGGGGAATAAGTTCCTTATATTTAATCCAACTAATATTAACCTTTTTAAACAATTGACTTGCAAGTTGCAATAAATTAAGGAATACAATATATATATATATATATATATATATATATATATATATATAAAGCAATCAAGCAATTGGCTTTGGGAGCCATTAAATGACTAGATATATGCTTTTATAAAATTTCTGTAATCTACCGTGGAACTCAAAGAGTGTTTAGATAGAATTAAAATCATAATTTTAAAAGTGCTTTTACGGTATACAAAGTAAATATGTGGAGGAATTTATCTCAATTTACAAAAAAGTGCTTTTCAGAAACATTTTTGATGCTTTCCAAATATCCCCTCAATAGATAATTCTAATTTTGACGAAGACTTACTAACTAATTATAATTTCAATTATGATTTTGATAAGATTAATTTTAGGGAAAATGACAGATAAAGAAGGTGGAATATCTGAAATTCCAATTTGGGAAGCTAAGGAAATGTAATGACAAAGAGGGAAGTCCTTCCCAAATTGGAATTTTGAAATTCAATGAAATGACAAAAATGCTTTTTATCTTCTTTTTTTTAAAAACTCAGCCCCTTACCGGCGGTCTGCCGCCGGCAGCCACCACTGGCAACTGGCCGCCGTCAACCACCGGTGTGGTGGCTGTCGGTGGAATTTTTTTGTAATAGTTTTTTTTTTTGTATAGGAGAATATTGCAAGAAGTGGTGGGGGTAGGATTTAATCCCACAACCCCTTGGCCATTTGGGTCAATAAAAGAGTAGATGACCATTGGGCCATCAAAGACTTCTTAACTTTATAATGCAAACAAAAATATAACTTGACTATTTTACTATGACTCCAGCCTGTGACAAGAATTTATCTCAGGATGACAAGTCTTAATTAAGAAATAACAAGTCTAAATTTGATATTAACAAAGTAATTTTTCCTGATACATAATAAGAAATAGCATGTATATTAATTAAAAATGACAATTTATTTGAAAATGACACGTCTAAACGTGAGATTAACAATATGCCTTTTTCTGATACATAACAAGAAGTAGCATGTATATTAATTAAAAATGACTATAATTTATTTGAAAATGACACATCTTTACTGAAAAATGACAAGTCTAAACTTAAGATTAACAATGTGTCTTCTCCTGATACATAACAAGAAGTAGCATTAACAATATGTCTTTTACTGAAAAATGACAAGTCTAAACTTGAAATTAACAATATGTCTTCTCCTGATACATAACAAGAAGTAGCATTAACAATATGTCTTTTTCCTGATACATAACAAGACGTGTCATTTTCAAATAAATTATGGTCATTTTTAATTAATGTACATGCTAATTCTTGTTATGTATCAGAAAAAGACATATTGTTAATATCATATTTAGACGTGTCATTTTTCAGTAAAGACGTGTCATTTTCAAATAAATTATGGTCATTTTTAATTAATGTACATGCTATTTCTTGTTATATATCAAGAAAAGTTGTTTTGTTAATATCAAATTTAGACTTGTTATTTCTCAATTAAGACTTGTCATCCTGAGGTAAATTATTGCCATGGGCTGGAGTCATAGTAAAAGAGTCAACTTATATTTTTGTTTGCATTATAAAATTAAGAAGCCTTTGATGGCCCAATGGTCATCTGTCCTTTTGTTGGCCCAAATGGCCAAGGGGTTGTGGGTAGAGCCGGGAAAACGGGCCGAGCCCGTTTAGGCCCTGAAATTATAAAGGTCAGGCTTGATATTTTTCTCTTAAAATGAAAAATAAACCCTGAAGGGCCGAGGCCCTTTTAAGCCCTTTTATAATTTTTTTTATTTTTTAAATTTTTTTATAATATTAATGTTATTAATTTTTTACATTGTTAATAATATTTCAAATATTTAGTTATTATTATCATTTTAAAATTAAATTTAGTTTTAGACAATAATTTATCCAATTAAATTTTTAAAAAATGGGTTAATTTGGATTTTAATAATGATTTGATTTATATTATATGCGTTGATATTTTTAAACTATATATATATTTGATAATAGAATATTTTTATACTTATATAACTTGTGATTCTATAATTTGAATTAGAAATTCATGAGTTTCAACAACAATGTTTCTCACATTAAAGTAAAATAATAGTTAAATTGCAAAATTTAAAAATAAAATTCTTGTAAAGAAGAAAAACTTGATATTTTTGTTACGAAAGAAAAGTATACTTATGAAGAAAAGTAATTAATTATAGTGATGATAAAGTTTCAAAAGATTAATGATAGTGTTTATTTATTGCACAATTGCATTATAGATAAAACTTTTAGATATTGTTATCTTGTTAATGAATGTTTTAGATGTTGATAAATATTTATATAAGATGATATTTTATATTTGTGACTTAATTTTATTCATATTTATGTCTTTTATTAATAATTTCATTGGTTTATTTTTATATTTTTATAAAAAAATATTATAAATATAAAAAATAGTATTTTTTCTTAAACGGGCCAAAAGCCCGCGGGCCGGCCTTGGCCCTGTAGCTTAAGGGTCGAGCCTAACAAATTGGGGTATTTTTAAAATTTTAGCCCTGGAGGGCCGGGCCGGCCCTGATTCCCGGCTCTAGTTGTGGGGTCAAATCCCACTCCTACCACTTCTTGCAATATTCTCCCATACAAAAAAAAACTGTTACAAAAAAATTCCACTGGCAGCCACCACACCAGCGGCTGGCCACCGGTGAGGGGCTAAGTTTTTTAAAAAAAAAAGATAAAGGGTATTTTTGTCATTTCATTGAATTTTAAAATTTCAATTTGGGAAGGACTTCTCTCATTGTCATTACATTTCCTTAGCTTCTCAAATTGGAATTTCAGATATTCCACCTTTTTTATCTGTCATTTTTCCTTAATTTTAGCAGATAATTCTCTTATTAAAGACACTGTCAAATACTAAATATGTATACTTCTTTCAACAGGAATTAACATCTTAATTTATCATCGTGTTGCAGGCTATTCCCTTGTGCTAGAAGTGTTTAGATTATTTTAATTTTTCTTAAATCCTTCGAAGACTCATAAACACAAGCCCAATCGGTCATTGTCAAGAACGAGAATGTTTTGTTTTGTACTTTGCTCAGCGAGTTACTCAAGCCTGGGCTTAAAAACATCGAGAGGTCCACAGGACGAGACGATTAATTTGGAACAGAACAAATAGCTGCGTTTTGAAGAAATCGATGATGACTAAGCAACCCACGTGTATATTTCTGCGGTCCCATCTGGAAGAAAGCATCATCATCTATTCATCTTCAGCCCGAAGATTCGATTCGATTACAGCCCTTCAGGTCTCTTCCATCTTCCCTCTCCCATACTGTCTCGCTCTCTGTTTCGGTCCCGAGAAAATTCTGATACACCCATTCATGTAATCATGGAATAGTCAAAATGGATTATGGATCTTTCGCCAATAAATTCTTTTCAAACAAGTACTGTAGTATTCATATTTGATATCATTTCCTGGGCAAAGATTGTGACTTGTTAGCGAATACCGAATATAGTAAAGACATTAATCCTGTTGTTCTTCTTCTTCTGTTTGAAGCCGAGAAGAGATGGGGAGTGCATCATCCATGCTGACTCAATATGACATCGAGGAAGTCCAAGAATACTGCAATAATTTATGTAGATGTCCCTTACCTTACTCTTACTTTACATTGTTCTCCAAATTGTGCTGCTTTTATTTGAGTTAGGTCTACTTTGGTGTGAAAATCAGTTTCCCAGGAGGAAATAGTGGCCTTGTATGAAAGATTTTGCCAACTTGATCGTAATGCCAAGGGATTTATATCAGCAGATGAGTTCTTATCTGTTCCTGAGTTTTCTTTGAATTCACTTTCTCAGGTAAATAGTTGTTTCGTATTAAGATTCTGGGTTATTGTGGGATCTCTGCAGTTCTTCATGCTCCTATATGATGGATGATTTGGTTATTTGCAGAGGCTGCTTAAGATGGTGGATGGTTTGAACTTTAAAGACTTTGTGGCCTTCTTGTCTGCATTTAGTGCCAAAGCAAGTTCACAGCAAAAAATAGAACGTATGTATCAGTTGTATGGCAGTTTCATGTGTTCTTTATACTTGTGTGGCTGTTTTAAGAAGTTCTTAGGTGGAGTTAGTCTTAGAAAATCAAGGCAATTCCAATCATGAATAAACATGTAAATATTTCAGAAGGTTTTGTTCTCTGTGATAAACTAATCAACTGAAAATCTCTTGTTAGTTTATCGACAGTAGAAGAGCTTGAGCAGTCAGAAAATATATTGTCCGTTTGGGACTGATTATGATCTGGTAATTATATAAGTTGAATTTTCTGAACTGCTTGTCCATAGACTTTAGGCTTGTTAGTTGATTAAGTAGGGCCTTATGGGCCAGAGAGAAGGACTGAAGTCAATGGTAATGTAAGCATGAAAAACTTTTGAGACAAGTAGGCTAAAACAGATTCTATGAGAGATGACAAATACACTAAGTGTTAATGAGACTTCTTGGAGTGGGTCCTAATTTTTGTGTTTCAACCCTCGGCTTGCCTTTGTAACTTGGAAAAAAGATTCTAAGATAGATTGGTGTACATGCACTAAGCCAATGATGAGTTGGCATTTAAATTTGTTAGTGGTGGATCCCGGTAAATGTTCATTGCTCGATCTTTCTACCCAGATTTAATCAAGAATCTTTCCTGGAAGCTGTGTTTGGAATTGCAGCAGAAACATGGTGTTGACCACATTTACCTGGTTGCGTTAAAATAGCTTCCACCTAATAGAAATTATGAACGCAAAATTCACGTCATGCATTTGTAAACTATAATCGGGTATGATTTTTCATTAGTGGTGTTTATGTGGATAGCTATAGTTACTCGTTTTTCTCTGTTGTAGTTATCTTCAAAGTATATGATTCAGATCGTAATGGAAAGGTGTCTTTCAAAGATATGCTGGAAGTCCTAAAAGATCTGTCTGGTCCATTCATGTCTGATGAACAGAGAGAGGTATGACCAAAGATCTACACAATCAACTCCATTGCTTAGTTACTAGGAACCAGGAAGCACTTTTATTACTAATTTGCTATCCATATTGAGATCCTGGGATACTGGAATGTAATTTCCATGAAATGGTGGATGAACTTTTTACCAAACATTCTTAATTCTTGTGGAGAGTAATAGGTTGTACTTGTTTAAATTTGTTTGCCCCGCCTGAACAGTCATCCCTTTGATTGAAATACCTATAACGATCTTCAAACAATTATTTTTTGAATATTTTTTAATAATTCATGTTTCCTTCTCTGTTGTTTGGATTACCTGTAGACTAATTGCGTTTCCATTTGATGAAAAATCTCATTTCTTTTTAATTCTGTCTGAGCTTTTTCATCGTACAAGACAAATAATTTTACATGTCTCTTCTGTTTTGTTAATAGCACAAGGCTTAAAGTGGACCTTGACTAATTTTGTTCTCTATTCTATGTTTCTCAGCAAGTCCTGAGCCAAGTTCTAAATGAAGCAGGGTATTCAAAAGACTCCTACTTGACATTGGATGACTTCATTAAGGTTTGTGCATTTGAGTTCATGATTCCTGTAACAAATTCGGGTACTCATCATGAGAGGAAGGGCACTTATTGAATGGATAAATTCGAGTTTTTTCTTGGGAAAAAAAATCTGGTCCGTCCATTACAATGTGTAGGCCTGTTTAACTTGTGGACCTTAATATGGAATATACTTCTTTTTTTTTTTTTTTTGCAAAAAAGATGGAATATACTTAAGTTTCTTAAATTAGGTCTGAAATTAGAATGTTTGTCTAGTGCATTTTTAGTCCTGAAATTAGGTCTGCTTTAGGTGTCTCTTTATGAAACAATGAGATGCGTGGAAATCATCAATCATCTCTCTCTCTCTCTCTCTATATATATATATATATAATGAAATCTATAAAGAAATACACTCCTTCGGTCCAAAGCATAGGTCCACATTCAGACACGCGTGGACCAAAATAATAATTGGCTCATTAAAGGTATAAAAATATTGTAGCATTTTTCAACTCTATCCTTATTAAAAGTTAAAGACCATACTAAATGGAAGTCGGCTCATTAATTGTACAGAAGTGCAAAATGAAGGGGAAAAAACATCAAATACCTTAAACTGGATCTACATTTTAGATCAAGAAGAGCTGGAAGAAAATGACTTATGTTGTGAATCTGAGAAGTACTAGGTTATAAACTGTATAACTTACTTTAGACTCCATAAAAGGCATGGAACCAAGAGTGTAGTTGGAATTAATAGCAAGTTCACATTACTGTTAATTTGAATAGGCTTTTCTGAACATTTTTAAAGAATTTGGGTTGCTTTTCTACCACATCAGAGTTTATAATTCTGTGCAATATCCGTGCGTGAAATAGTAACCGAAGAGGTAAAGAATTAAGGAAAAAAATAGGCGCATAATTCAAGTGTAATTGTACATTTAAGTCTGATATGGATTACTTGGAGTTTATTCCTGTTTGTTTGGTATATTTTCTAATGTTTTATGTTATTTGTCACAGGTTCTTGGCGGTTCAGGCTTAAAAATGGATGTTGAAATTCCTGTTGATTAGAGTAGCCTGCGATTTTCTCAGCTTTCTTAAGAAACAAAAATTGGACATCATGTTACACCCAATCCTTGTAACATAGTTCACATTGAAATGAAAGCACACAACTACCAATGTTCATTTTTATCTTGGGAATCAGATTTTAATTGCCTCGTACAGTACAAGACTTGAGGGCGAAAAGAAAGGAGAAATAGAGAGTATGCATTTCCAATATCCGGCAATTTCCTTCCTCCACCATTTCCCAAAACTCAGTTGTAAAACTTGAACTTCTTTTTTTTTTTTTTTTAAAGGCCATGAAATTCCTCCTTAGCTGCAGATTTTGTCTAATGTTTGGTATAAGTAAAAGCACTTAAAAAAATTACTTTTACACAAGTCAAGATATAATTCCTCTTATATACTTACTTTGTATACTATAAAGTTTTTGGTTTTTACCAAAATACTTTTTAAGAATTATTTACACAAGCACGTCATAATTGGCTTTCTTTTTACGTGACCTCAAATTCTTGAAAATTTGTAAAGTAAGTGAAAAAATGCGTCAGAGTAATGAGAGTATGTGATTAATTTTATGGTTAGTGATTTTTTTCCCAACCTAGTATACTATTGATTTGTTCTGATCCAAGAAGATAAAAAATGTCTTTGTAGGAGATCTGAAGAATCCATTTTGTGTTTAGTTCAAATATTTGTTAAAATACTCATATTTCGTAGCATCGTGCGCATCGTGTGTGATGTAAGGTGTGGATCCTACCAAACACTTGGTACGAAATGGAGATTATAATGCAATTAATCATCTGGGTATCTTAAAGTACTAAACTAGATTGATGAAGTCAAACATTTAGCTGAATAAAATCAAAAGCTTCCTAATATATATTCATATATACATATATATTCAACAAGAAGCTGGCTAGGTAACTAGGGGAGAGTGAAGCTCAAATCTACAGGAAATAGGTCTGCTCCAAACTTGTACTCTCTTTTAAGGAAAGGAAAGTTAACGTGATATAGGAGGAGTTTCAACCATAGAATGATCCAAGAATTTTAGATTTACTTATGTAGTGTGTAGTAAGAAACCATCATTCACTTCTGTTATATTTCCTCCCAGCCAACTTCCTCAACTTCTATTTCTTGGTAAGAACATAAAATCCTTCTTCACTCACCTTGTGCTATGCACGATGCAGAGAGGCAGAGATTTCATATAATATCTGCCAGAGTTTTAAGAACAACCTCGTGGCCAAGTTCTATAGGTGTTCTGTTACTTTGTTATTCGAGTTAAGAGGATCATTAGTTATTTAGAGAAGACTACTAGGATAAATAAAGGATCAGTGAACGTACTGGGGTGTCTTGTGAAATCAAATACATTTTCCTTTACTTTTCCTATTCGCGTGTCATGTTCAAACTAACACATGATGGAAAGCCAAGTTCGTGATGGATTTCTCACTGAATATTTATGCTCCTTGCAAAAATGTGAAGAAATGTTGGTCTTGTGGCAGAAGAAAATGGCAAAACTTGATTGTTATCTCAGCTCAAGGGAGAAGCATTCAAAGTTCAATAAGGTTGCAAGTAGCAGCAACAAGAGTAGAATGGTGATTGAAAGTTCAGAGGCTTTCTCCAATGCTTCTGAATGTCTCAGTTCTGTTGCTGACACAAGAAGCAGGCGACGAGAAATGTATAGAATCAAGGACTGCAGAATGAAAAGGGTGCTCCAAGTTGATGAATTAGAACATCTTAATCAGCGGCTGAAAATACTTGAAGAAGACACGGAGAGTGTGAAGCAAGCTATACTTTGGCATGTGAAAGAAAAGAGGGGGTTGGTGAACAGAATTTACCATTACTTTCAGCGTATGCAATATATGCTTTCGCATAGAAGGGGAGTAAAAGGAGAACAAGTTTGCCGCGAGAAATTGATTATGAAGACTCCGAAGGTATATCTTTTTGTTCCAAATACTATTACATAATTGCTGCATTTGTGTAGATCATGCATGATAACACTACACAGGAAAAGAAGTAGATTGCATTTGTTTTCTTGGTCTTCTAGGAGATAGCACAAGTGGTTGAATGAATCAGCGGGAAATAAACTTCATGTAGGGCTCATTTGAGAAATTTCTTGCATTTGGGACCCACTTATAACCATGAAACAGAGAAACGGCAGCTAAAAACATTGTATGCATATTTTCCATGGCTTAACTATAGCTTATGGCAATCTAGCAGATATAAACGGTGTGTGTGTTCATAGTGTGTATACATATAGAATAGAATACTCCCCTGAAAGAGAATATGTAATAGTTTCATTTTCTGATAAAGCTGGTAACAAATGTCCAAGGTTGGACTCCCCAACTTTTTTGTGATTATTTACTAATGTTTATACAGGATTGTCAAGTCTAGATTTTATTGGTCAAGAATCTAGTCATATATTAACAGTAGATCTTCACAATCTATTCATGTTATACAATAGGATGGAGGAGCTGTCACAGGTCTGCCAGAGGTTCTATGCCATAACTTAAATCCATCGTTGATCACCAAAGGATTCCAAGCTGCTATTTATTTTTCCAAGAAACTCTAAGTTACTCCCATATCTTTATGATTCTTCCATCTGAGACATCAATAAAGTATGAAACTTGTATATTTCCCACCATTCTCCAAACGTTGTATTCATTGAAGTTCTTGAAGTCCGTTCATAGATCTTCCAGTAATACTTCAGGGGCATGACAAATGTGTAGAAGAAAGTGCTGCTGGAATGACCCAGTCTGTGCCATTCACAAGCACCCTCTCGCCCAAATAAAGAAGTAACTTCAAAGTGAGAACCAAAAATGAAAACAAGTGCCTCAGAAAGGAGATTTTAGAGGTGGAAGGTGTGACTGTGCAGGCTGAGCTTACAATAATCATTACTACTTCCAATTTACGGTGTAATAAGAAATACAAAGAAAATTATCAGCTGTTTGATTCAACGACCGATTCAAGTAAACTAGATACAAATGAAAAACTTTACCCATAATTACAACATGCAAAGTGAGACAAATGACTCGTGCAGGAAACATTATAATTGCGGCAACAATACACCTCATGAAAGCGATTATTGGCCAGAACCAAATACGTTACAATCTACAGTCAGATGAAAATATAGCACAATCCAGATGGAAGATCCATAGATATGGATAATTAAGGTATGCAGTTCTTTATATTTCATCCTACGAAGATAAGATACAACTATACATAAGAGTCGTATTACAACTACCAAAACACGCCCATCCTAAAATAAACTGATACAAAAAGTGGCGCCTTTCAGATCTCTCCCCTGTATCCACCACCACCAAAATAGTCCTTTCTACTATTTGCAATGGCCATGCTTTTCTGATGTTCCAGCTTGGGACAGTCGCGAATGCGGTGACCAAGCCCACCACAATAGGCACAACCCTTGACCCCACTTTTACCAGTGATTTCATCATTATCTTCCATTGGATCGTTCAAATCAGCTAAAACAGGGGGAATGCGCTGTTTTGCTTCTTGCAACAGATGTTTCAAATCAAGCAAGGTTGTCTCACTTTGATTCTTGTTAATAAATGTTGTTGCTATGCCTGTCCTGCCACATCTTCCAGTTCGACCAATCCTATGAACATAATTTTCAATCTCAGCAGGCATGTCATAGTTAATAACATGCTGAATATCAGGGAAGTCCAACCCTTTGGATGCAACATCAGTTGCAACCAACACATCTTTCTTCCCAGACTTAAACGCTGCAATGGCATACTCTCTTTCTTCCTGATCTTTGCCTCCATGAACAGCCACTGCTCCAACTCCTTTCAGAAGAAGATATTCATGAATGTCATCCACATCTGCCTTGTTCTCACAGAATATTAAAACTGGAGGTGGGGTTTTTTGCAGGCACTCAAGAAGATAAACTATTTTTGCCTCTTGCTTAACATACTCCACTTCCTGGATTACATCAAGATTTGCCGCCCCTGCTCGCCCCACATTGACAATAACAGGTTTCACCAGGGCACTTCGAGCAAAATTCTGAATCTTGGTTGGCATAGTGGCAGAAAATAAGAGAGTCTGCCTTTGAGCTTTCAAGTGATCAAACACTTCTCTTACGTCATCTTCAAATCCCAAATCTACCAATCTATCAGCCTCATCTAATGTTAAATACCTGCAATTATCAAGATTCATCTTTTTCTTGGCCAGCATATCCTTCAACCTCCCGGGGGTGGCGACAACAATATGAACACCCTTCTTCACAACCTCTAGCTGAGATCTCATATCCACTCCACCAATACAAAGCAAAGGCCTGAGTTCAGGATATCCAGTTTCTCTCAAAGGCATCAGAAACTGCTCAACCACCTCGTATGTTTGCCTAGCGAGTTCCCTCGAAGGACAAACAATCAAACCAAATGGACCTTCTCCGGGAACAATAGGCATCATAATTTCCTCCTGCAAAGCTAGCATGATCATTGGTAATACAAAGACTAGAGTTTTCCCCGATCCTGTAAATGCAATCCCAATCATATCCCTTCCAGATAAGATAACAGGAAGGCCTTGCACTTGAATAGGTGTTGGCTGCACAATCCCTTTGGCTTTCAACTTGTTCAAAATTGACTCAGGAAACCTCATATCCTTGAAATTCTTAATTGGAGGCGGAATATCTTCACCGTCGACTAATATGTGCCACTGCTTCCGAATCAAATCACGTTGCTTTTTAGACATTCTTCTAATGGGTAAAGGCGGCTTCCATCCCGTAGGCAAAGGCTCCGTATAAGTGATTCCTTTAGCCAATTCTCGAACAGACATTAGGGTTTTTCGATCTGATAAGTTCTCAATCATCTCCTTTTCCTGTCGAACAATCTGCTCTGTCGGACTAATTTCAGGTTGATCCCGTTTCAACTGGGAAGCCTTAACCAGAAGACTAGGTTTAGCTTCAGCCATTCTTGACTTCTCCAAATCACCATCGACTGTTGAGGAAGATTTCCCTTTTCGTTCAAGAACCATCTGAGCCTCCATGGCCCTACGCTTAGCCACGGGCACATACTCCACGTAATCATCATCGACTTCCATATCAACTAAATTGAATTCAAAATCGCAGTTCCTATAACGAATCAATTTATTGCCAATAAGTGCAACAAAAACAAGCGAGCTTGACAAAAAACACTAATTCTGGTATCCTACGAAATTTTCACATCAAACACTAGTTCATCACCCTGTTCGCAAAAAAAGTAGGAACTTTGCCCTTTAGAAATGAAGAAAGAAATTTCTAACCGGGAACACCCGAAGATGATCTCCAATAAGGAAGAGCAAAGCGTCCACCAGCGCCTCACAGTCGATTGCCGTCGTTCATGTCAGAGGTCAAATAAGAACGTGGAGACCGACTTGAGTTTTTAGCCGCCATTGCAAATTTCCTCCTCACAGAAATAGTACCAGAAATACATTAGATAAAATTGAAATTAAAAAGGCAAGCTGGATTTTTAATAAGTTTTTATATTAAAAATCAAAAGTAATATAATTTTTACTTAAAGAAGCGTTTGATCTAAAATATAAACTTTATTTTTCAGTTTATCTTAACATTTATTATTTTTTTTCTATTTTGTTTTTAGTTAATTGTATTTAGTGTTCTTTTTTATTAATATTATTTCCTAAATTTTTTATCTTTTTTTATTTATTGTTTCTCACATTTATTTTCTTAATAAATAAAGATAAATTTAGAAAATATATATTTATGACTCATTTTTTATTTTTAACTAATTTTAACATTGATTATTTAAGGAACTATGCGAGTATAACAATAGTTATAGCGATTTTTTATATGAGAGAGGGGGAGAGAGAGAGATTGTAATGAGAAAACCTCTTCTGACATCGTTATTCGGTACCACAATCAACATGTTATTGTGCTAATGGAAATAAACCAAAAATCTCGCCCAAAAATATTTAACACAAAAAAAAAAAAAAAACCAAGGAGGAGAGAATTTGCGAAGCCTGCGAATCTCCGAGTCCAACCATCTGGGCGGTAGAAGCTAGACGCAGCTTTCTAGAGTTTGCAGTTGGCCCTTCCTTGCATATTCATTCACTTTTGCTCAAGCTTCCTTCGGCTCTGTTACCCGCTTCGTCGTCGAGTTTGCTGCAATCTATTCCCCTCACGGTCGGTTTCCTCTATCCCCAGCCGTTACATTTTTTCTTTTAAAATACCATTATCTTTCCTTCCCGGGCAATTACGCATACTTTAGGCACCCAATGCCGCCTCTTTTATTTCCCTTCCTCTAATTTTTCTTTTGCCAACATCTCCCTTTCTCTAATTAGGGGATGATTATTTATTTAATTTGACTTGGTATGATTTTTTTTCCCCCCCTTGAAATGATTCCAATGCTACATGGTAATAATAGCTGGGGTGTAAATATAGCTGTAACATCGTTAGTGTACTTCTGAACCCTGGATGTAACTCGTTCTTTTTTATTTTTGTTTTCTTTGTTTTGTTTCTTTCAGGTCTGCTTAGCCATGTCTCTGAGAACTGTGACTAGAAAGTTGGGGAATAAATTCTTGCCCATGTTATCTTCCACTTCCCCGCTACATTCTCATGCCACCAGTTTTGGTTGGTGTAGATTCTCTTACTTTTCAATTCTCTCTATATGGGCATGCATTGTGTCTGATCTTTACTTACAATGCACGTATTGTACAATTATCTTAATTTTGCCTAGTTGTTTGGAGTTTCCATTCTGGTAGAAGAAGTATCTATCTGTTTGCTAGTATCCTTTCAGCTATAACTTTGCTTATTGGTTCAACTAAAAGGTAGCTATTTTGTATTATGAAACTAGTGCCCGGAAATTATTGGAGTAATTGCTTTCGTTCAATCTTCATGAATGAAAATATATCAAATAATATTAACCTGAAGATTGAAAGATAACTTGATTAAAATTCTAGGGAAGTTATGACTTGTTGAAATTCCAATGCGGAATGGAAACTGATAATCATATAGTTCCTCAATTTTTTTAGGGAAAAATTGGTTATGTGATGCTATGCTGCTAGACAATGCATCAGCAGATTTGCTGTAATACTTTTCTTCTTCATTGTCGGATTATAATATGTTATCCCTTTGACATCTAGGATTTAAACAAGTGAATGAGGAAGAAAAGGCCCAAATGGTTGGTAATGTCTTCACAAATGTTGCCGCAAGCTATGATGTCATGAATGATCTAATGAGTGCTGGATTACATAGATTGTGGAAGGATAGGTTAGATTCTCAGAAGCTGTGCCCTTTGTGTCATTCCAATTTGAATCCTTTTTTAGCTGTTTACCTTGACTTCAATGTGTTCTCAGACTAGTTTCCAAGCTAAACCCTTTTCCTGGAATGAAGCATCTTGATGTGGCTGGCGGGACAGGTGGGCTTCTTTGTCACAACATATGTTTTATAATGCTTCTACATATAAGTTTGAAAAATTACAAGTAAATCTACAGATATTGACAAAATTTGTGTGGGAGAAAAATTATAAATGTAACGGAGTTAAGGATTGCACACTGAAGCTATGTCTTGGGTAAAACAAGAATTGAGTTTACTAGCTGCATGAGTTTGCTGATTTATGCCTCTTTTGTCCATAAAGCATTTCAAATTGGTCCACTTATGACAACCAAATGGTCAATATCTATGTTCTTATTGTATATTTCTGTGCTAAAGATAAGTTATCTTCTGGGATTATATGCTGGGGACTGTTTAGCATTATTTAACTGAGTGATAACAGTCATACAGTGAATATAATATGGAGTTCCGAGCAATTCCTAAACGCAAAACAGATATTAAGGCTATACAATGGGCATTTAACTGGTTCAGAAGCTAAGTCTTCCATGAATTCTATCTTTTGTGTTTGTTCAAGTAATACAATTGTATGACCCTTCTTTTGTGGTAAAGCCTGCTTCTCGTTTCTTCCCCGGAATATCCTCTTGTAAATATGGATAGAAATAAATTGACATTGGCACTGTATGTCTTCTATGCTAGACTTGAATATCTTAAGGTGCGCGTAATAAATTTTTTTTTTTTTGTGTCAGACATATTCATTCATGTTGGAATCCCATGATTTATGCCCTATTTATTCTCTGCATTTATTGTAATTGATATCAACATTTTATTTGTCCTTTTGTTTTATCTTTAATGCTCGTTTATTCCCTGGTTTGTATTCTCTGTCTGCCTAGAGTGAGTTGCTGTGGCTTTTTTCTGTAGCTAACCCTCTACATATATGTATTTTCTTTCTTCAAAATAATAAGATGAATTCAGAAAACCAGTTATTCTGAAATTCCGCAATTTACAGGGGACGTTGCTTTTAGAATCTTGGAGACTATAAACCAAGTTAAACTGAGAGGACTTCGAGATGTGCTTGAAGATACTTTAGAGGAGGAAACTCAAATATATGTTTGTGACATTAATCCTAGCATGCTAAATGTTGGAAAACAACGGGCCTTGGAGAGAGGTAACCTAGAAAGCCTTCAAATTTGGCCAATTGGTTTTAAGCTTCAGTACAGGAATATGGCTAAACTTATTCCTGATTTGTTTGAATTGAATATTTTCTGGTGATTAAATAGGCTTTGGACAAGATCGCTCGCTTGTATGGGTAGAGGGAGATGCTGAAAACTTGAGTTTCAAAAACGATTCAATGGATGGCTACACTATTGCTTTTGGGATTAGAAATGTTACACACATAGAGAAGGTTCTTAATGAAGCTTATAGGTAAGCTTCACTTTTAAAGATATTTATGTACACCTTTGTGGCTGAGAACTATCAATCAATAGAAATGTATGGCCAGTAACCATTTTTTTGCTAAACAGGGTATTAAAACGTGGGGGAAGGTTTCTCTGCCTTGAATTGAGCCATGTTGACATTCCAATATTTAAAGAATTGTAAGTATAATTTGCCCTATTTTCTGACATGAATGCATATGGGTTATTAAATTTGAGAGAACAGAGTGAAATAGAATGTGCATACTATTACATTTGAGAGTGAAAATAAATAATAAATGTCCGAACTTCAATCCGCATATTTTTACGGATAACGTAATTATTCATGTTTACTCTCTTTACTTCCTTCTGCCTTCATGTTTAACTCAACCTTTAATTTAATGTTTCACTTTTTATTTCTCTCAGGTATGACCTTTATTCTTTCTCAGTTATTCCTGCCATGGGAGAGTTGGTTGCTGGTGATCGAGCATCCTATCAATACTTAGTTGAGAGTATTCGGCGTTTCCCCCCACAGGTTCTTATTCTTCCATTTCTTGGTAGCTTTCAATGTCTTCAATTAATTTGTTCTTGAAATGATCAAAGAAAATTATGCCATGACATTTTGCCTCCTAAAGCTTGAAACCCCTTAAACAGTCAAATAGAAAAGCCAAGTAAAAATTTGAACATGCCTATCACAATGCAGTTTTCCGATCGAATGCAAATGTCAATGAAGGTTGCTGATGTGGCTAGGATCTTATTCTATGTTGACTAATCTGTATTGCAACTGATGAGCAGGATAAATTTGCTTCAATGATTGCCAATGCCGGGTTCCAGAAAGTCGAGTACGAGAATCTAGTTGGAGGAGTGGTTGCCATCCATTCAGGATTGAAAGTCTGATGGTGCATGCGTATTCCTAAGCTACACAGCGTGGATATCAAGCATAAGATCTTGCTGGAATTCCAAGTGTTGAATTGGTTAGAATGGCTTTTCTAGTTTCTGCACTTGTGCAGCCACCGGAAATGTCTTGATTGTGACTTTGGCGTTTGCAATTCTTTTATAAATACTTTGGTCTTCTTATATATATGTAGTATTATGGACGACTTTAATAAGAATTTAAAAACGAAATTTGCTTTTACACCAATAAATAAATTCATTTCATTTTTTTAATGCAAAAGTTGGTCTCTGTTACTTCCATCCCCCAATATGTTTTTTTCCTCTGTTCCCTTTTTCTTTCCTCTTTTTTCTTTTGGTGAATTTTCCTCTCCTAAACCAATAGCTCTATTCACAATTTCAAGATTCGAACCGTAAGCATTACTTAAGGGACTTAGCGCCTCATCTGGCTAGAACAACCATACACTGGGATCAACATCATGTCTTTCATATGAATTGCTGAAGTGGTGAATCATATTAAAAAACTGTTAGCTCTGGTTTTTAATACAAGACCTTGTTTGATTTTTATTTTAATCCTAAATATAAGATTCTAATTCACTTTGTCTCTTATATTTATCTATTTTTTTCTAAGATAGTCTTTTTAATAATAGTAGTTCTAACAAATATACTTGATTAGCAAGGATATTTTAGAAAAAAACATCTATTTATTACAAATAACTAACTTAACTTATTTTCTTGATCTCTTTATATTAGTTAATTAGTTTTATAATTAAAATCAGTATTTAGTATGAGCAACTCTGCAAGATAGGCCAAACGGCGAAAAATTACCTTGTAGCTAGTTTAATAAAAACAAGAAGAAGAAAAACAGTACCAAAGGAATCTTTGATTACTGTTTAGATGACTTTATTTAGTTTTAATAGTATACCTTTCTCGGCCTTTTGGTTAAGATCAATTGTAGTACCTCATTATCAGTATTTATTTTTAATGGTTTATCCCATTGTACTACAAAAAAAAAAAAGTAAATTCCGTGCGACTATTGCTGATGGCCCGCGTTATTGATAAAATATTAATAAATAATACATGTCAAAAAGGTAATTGCAGAAAATTAAATTTAAGAACACAAAAAATATTCGCAGTAGTGGTTGAATTAAGGAGAGGCTCCATCTATATTTCAAGATTTCAAGTAAATTTGAGTGTTCAACACTGAGATTAACAAAATCAAAACGGGCATAACAATAGTAAGATCTGAATTTTATTTTTCCCACAAAATCTGGATTAATATCCAGGACCAGATCCGTACATTATATTAGTCCCCCAAAAGGTCCGTACATTATAAAAATAAAATTAATACTACTTCCTATCCTTAATACAAAATCTCATTAGATTTTTATTTTAGTCTTAAATATAAAATGCTAATTCATCACGTCTTTTTATTTATATTTTTTTTTAAAGTAATGCTTCTAATAATAATAGTTCTAACTAATATATTTAATTAATAAAAATATTTTTAAAAAATAATACTTATTTATTATAAATAACTAATTTTATTTATTTATTTAATTTTTTTAAATAAGTCAATTGTTGGTATAATTAGAACAGAAAATAATATCTAGTCCAAATATCTTTCTGTTGGATGGAGTCACAGGGCGGCCGGCGGGCCCCACCGCTCAGCGAACGGATAGAGCCCATTGTGGAAACTTGTGAGCCCACCTTTTCGTCCGATTCACCCATTGATTTCTCGTTTTCTGTATCTAACTGTTCGAAATGTACCCGTCCACAGCTGACTAGATTCGACACTTGTCAACCATCCGTAGGTTCAGATTCTGGCTCGGTCACACAGACACGTAACACGTCGCACTTTTCTCTCCTACCCACCACCTCCTTTCTCCATTTTACTTTCCATTCTTAGAGCTTCTGGTTCATTTCTGTTGGGGTCACTGAACCTGAAACTATAAGCAAGATGATCGGGTATATCTGGTTTACACTGATTTCTCTTCTTGAATTTCGACCTGTTTGTAGAAAACTTTCTTCATCTCTTTCGTCAGCCGGAAAATGCCGACTGCTCGGTTCTTATATTATTTGTGCTTATAGGTAGCTACGGGTAGTTTCTGGAATTTGAGTCCAGGGTATTAGTGTCTATGTCTTTTGGCGCGTTCTGTTATATATAGTCTTTTCTGTGCTTTATCGTGCTTTTGCAGGTATCTATATCTGAAGATATTTTAGTGTTTGAAGCCGATCAATGTTTGGATGTTCTTTTTATTAAGGAGGTGGCGTAGAGTGGTTTATTTTATTTATTTTTTCGTAGCTATTTAACAGTAATTTTCTGCGAGATATATTGTATGGTTTGGTAGCTCCTAGCATATACAGGGCCATGAAAACGCGCGCGCGAATTTGCTGATATACTGATTAATGTAAAAGTCTTGTCATAAGATACTTCTAAGCATCAAGTTTTATTTATGGGATCTTCTTGAAATGTATTGACTGCAAATGGTGTTTAATCATGAGATCGTTGGAGACTGGAGGCAACAGAATGTTGGAATTAGACATAGATATTGGCTTAGCAAAGTCAGAGGTTTGCTGGGATTCATTTGACTCGCACTGATTAATATACACGGTTAATAATGATACCTCGTTCTCTACTCGATTGCTTGTTTCTTACTTTTAACTGCCATTTCGTATTCTTGTATCTTTTTTAAAAGATAAAATAAAATAAAAAGCTAGAAATATGCTTACATGCCTAACATAAAGATCATAAACTGCTAAAATAAAACTGCTTGAGTCATTTTGATCGTTGGGCTTTAGTGATTCGAATTGGTGTGGGCAAACTCACCCTAGTCTACTCTATAACTCGTAATACTTCTTAATTTTTTTCACCAGAAGTCAAGTTCTGGATGATCAACTCCGCTGAAAGCTTGTTTGGCTTTGCTCTTCCCCTTCATTTCTGCAGGCTGAAATAGAGTGCATGTATTCATATTTGGGTTATTGAAATCACTAGATATTTCCTGAATGGGAGGAGTTTGTTCTAGGAAGCAAGAGCAGGACGTTGAAGATAGTCCTCAAGAAGGGCTTTCACGGAAAAAATATTGCAAAAGTGGGAGTTTGAAATGGCTCACATCGTCATTTTCTAATCCTAGGATGAATTTCCACTTACAAAATGGAGAATGTCCATCACTGTTGGACTTGTGCATCCACAGAATAAGTCAGGTACTTCCAACGCTAAAAGTTATATTTGGTCTTGACTATCCACTTTTTCTTTAGGTATAATCACTGCAACCTGCAATTTTTCTTCAACAGGATATTGATAGATATAGCTCGATGTCTATGCTCCCACGGGATATAGTCAGCAAGTTTTTATAGAATTGGTGCGTTGCCATCGTCTAACTGCTGCTTCCCTTGAAGTCTTTCGAGATTGTGCTCTCCAGGTAAATCATTTCAAATTATATAGCATGTTTGTAGTTTATATAATTTTGTTTTCAATTCTGCTCAGTTATCTGTTCTTCATCTAAATCATCCATGCTCATCCTGCCTTATGTTTAACAGGATCTTTACTTGGGAGAATATGATGGGGTGAATGATAGTTGGATGGATGTCATTTCATCACAAGGGTCGTCTCTACTTTCTGTGGATCTTTCTGGTTCAGATGTCACTGATTATGGGCTGACTTATCTAAAAGATTGCAAAAATCTCCTAGCCCTGAATCTTAATCATTGTGACCACATTTCAGACTATGGTCTTAAATACATCAGTGGTAATCTTTTCTTCTTCTGGGTTTCTTTATGTCTTCCATATTGGTACATGGTGTCATGCATTTGTATTGTAGTCATGTATATTTGGTCCTTTGCCTTCTGTCTATGGACTTTGTTTATCAAAAGAAATGGGGAAAAAGGAAGAAAATCCGATACCATTAATGAAAAATCAGCATTGTAAATTTTATTTATTGCATTGACATGATTATTATCTATTTGTTATCGTCCAAAAAAATGTACCTATCCTTATGCATGCATCTCACTTTTTCTTTTATGAATTTTCTTTTTCCTAGGAACGGTAAGTGAAAGATACCTTATGTGATATTGAACAATTTAAATATAAAAATATTAAGCAGATAATCTGCTTGAATTTTGGCGTTTCAGTTGGTCCTATAGTTCCTTGTTTGTTTTTCAGCTTATTAAAATATGATAGGTATGTGACTTTGAGCAGCAACCATCATCAAATAATCAAATATAATTTTTTTTTTATCTTGAATATGTGATTTATTATTGCACTTGAGATGATAAATACATGCGATGTATTGTCATTTGTTTGTTTGTTTAGTAGTTGCCTGAGGCATTCTTTGGGGCACCTTTTTCTGAATTTTCATAATTTTGCTGTCTTTTCATGTGATGCTGATTTATTGATAATCATATGAAGATTTTTCTGGCTCAGAACTTTGTTGACGTGTTAACTTTTCCTTGTTTAATTCCAATTTAATTGAATGTCTCAGGTCTGACAAACTTAACTAGTCTGAGTTTTAGAAGAAACAATTGGATTTCTGCTCAAGGAATGCGTAGCTTTTCTGGTCTTGTTAACTTGGTCAAGTTGGATTTGGAGAGATGTCCTGAGGTTCATGGAGGCCTTGTTCATCTCCAAGGTTGGTTCCTTAATGTATTGCTGATAACATCCTGCCATGTTTTCCTTGTCTTATAGACATGTAGATGATGTTCGCTTTCTTCTTCTTCTTCTTCTTCTTCTTCTTCTGCCCTTCTTAGCATGTGTTCTCTAAAGGAATTGATACATGCCATGCTGTTGTAATTTTGAATCTCGCTTTGTTACAGTTTCTATTTGTTGCAATGCAGATATTTAATTGTCATTAATTTTTCACTTATCCTGATTTTCAAAAAAAAAAAAAAAAAATTGCATGTTGTAGTGCGTCCGAATTCAGATGGGGTTCAGTTTCACAAGGCCCCCTTTGCATTACATTGAATTTTGGGAATAGTTCATCCTCCTGTCTCTCCTATCAATGAACAAATGTTGATCTAGTTATAGCTTTAGAATGGGAGATTTGGAAAATGGAAGTTAAGTAAGAATATGTAAGTGCTTTAGAGCAACAATAGTTGAGAAAAATGAATGAGATGACTTGTAATTGGGAAAAGGGACTTTGGCATCTTGGTCTTCGACTTCTGGTTCTAAAGTTGCGTGATGTTTCCATGCTTTTCCATGGTGGGTCTAGCTGAAAACCTACGAATTTCAGTTTAATCTAATTCATAATTCTCAGGCTTAATCAAGTTGGAATCTCTCAATTTGAAGTGGTGTAATTGCATAACCGATGCTGACATGAAGCCTCTCTCAGGTTAGTTGTATCTTGCCTCTCTTTGATGACAACAGCTGAAAGTCTCAACAGTTGAAAAAGTGAATACCACCTAGATTAATTGTGTCGGTTTTCTTTTATGCGCTCTGCATTTTTTAGTGTGTAATAGTTCCTTTTCAGATTACCATTGTGCGCTTGCAGGAACTATGGGTATTTTTGCTTAACAAATGAGATGTACTGTAATTGCAGATGTAGTTTGGGTTGGATGTCAGGTGGGGATTGTCTACTGCATGCTACTCCAAGAGGAGAAATTATCCACCCACTTTTCGATTTCAAATTCTCTTATTCTCAATCATCCATTTTCCTTGGTGTTTTCGTTTTATTTTTGAATAAGCAAGTAGCAGGATGAATGTCATGGCACTTATATCAAACTGGCAGTCTGTCTTATGGAAGTTGAAAGATATTTTCCATCTTTGCCCACACAAATCTTGACTGTCTCCTCTTACAGTAACACACAGCAGACAAGCCACAGCAGAAAATGTCATTGGCTCATTGCATTATTGCAAATGTTGCTTCTATGAAGAATGGCCCATTTTATGTGAAATTTAGTTTCATTTATCTTCTTTCTATTTGTTGGATATTTTCTTCACTGGGGTATATTCGCACTGATTGACATTAAATGCAACTATCAATGTTTAAGAATCATATAATTGTCAGCACGGGGATGTGTATATAAAAGTTTAATCATCAGTCATCTTTTTGTTGTTTAGGACATGGCTCAGTAACTAACAGTAGAATTTTTCAATTCAATATGCTTCCAGAGCTTGCAAATTTGAAAAGTCTTGAGCTTTCGTGCAGTAGAGTTACTGATCTTGGCATCAGTTTTCTAGAAGGTATTGTGCCTTCCCTTTCTTATGTGCAGGGGCATATCTTAGAACGCTAGAGGGTGTCAACAAGAATTTCATGGAGCCATATTTACTTGAACTGAATTGTTGATTGACCTTTGATAGTAATAGATAAAAATAATTTAAGCAATCAATTTTAGGATTTATTGTTCAATGTCTGCCTGCTTTCACCATTTGCATCTTGTTCATACAAATACGCAGCGTCTTTTCTATAGTAGCACTTTTCCGACTGCTTTTCTTTTTGTTCATCTTTTAATTTGTATCCCCAATCCTTCATGTCTCCTTATTTTCCTTCTCTGCTTCTAAATCACTCGGCTTAGTATCAGATAAGAAGCAACGAGGAAGAATAGACAACAGTATTTCTGTGTGTTTCTCTGATAGTAAACTGGGGATATAGATGCGCAGAGTTCCTTGACTCTCTTAACTGACACTCTAATAAACTGTTCCAAGTCTTAGCTGCGTAACAGCATA
>NW_021634617.1:0-27335 GCF_004799145.2 Neltuma alba
AGGTAAAGTTGTCGATTTTTTCTTGATTTTACAAATGACAGATTGGGTCATTGACCATTTCTGTCATTTACACAATTCTAGGACCCAATATGAAATTTCCTATATTTCAAGAGCTTTTCTGGGATTTTTCCTATAAAAAAATATATAATTATTATATTTGTATATATTGTAACTCTATAGAAAGAACAGTGGGAAGGGGACTGCATATATAAAAATAATAAGTTGGATTTCCGTGCCCCCCTCGCACCCAAATTTTTCTTTCAAAAGAATTTTCCCCAACTTTCCTTTTCTTTGTTTCTTTTTTCTAGCCTTTCTCAATGATTTATATGATTCTTTTATTCTTTTAACTAGTATAGTGCATGTGCAATGCATGGGTATGGATTGGTGGTTTCTTTTATATAAGATAAAAAGTTGAATTATCACAAAATAATTAGTTGAATATTACATTACTATTTCAAGTCATGATTTCAACTTAATTTAAAATAAAATATCACTAAGCTTTTGAAATCTACAGTATAGGTAGATCATTATCAACATTTTTAGAAATATGCTATATATGTAGGTATATAAATGGATGTTCCTTTAAAAAGATTGAATTAATGGAGACAAAAGGGTTAATGGATTGAAACTCAAATATTTGATTATATTCAATAATTACACAGATAATGTCATGGTCAATAATATTATATTGGACAAATATGATATCTGATTCTGTATTGTAAAAATAGGCTATTTAATACAAAAAAATTAATGGAGACAAAATGGTTAGTAAGTTAAAATATTTTGAAAACCACACAAAAATATACTTCCATAAGTTGAAAGTAGTTGTCATGGCCAATAACTTCAGGAATTGACAATATAAACATAAAATAATATAAAACTACCAAAACAATATCAAAATATCCATATTCAATGTAAAAATGGAACCTCGTGGCCACCACCATAAAAAATAATAAAATAAGACTTCCAATATAATCTTATGAGAGTGATAGCCCTGTCATCTTAGCTATCCATGTGAAAAAAGAAAAAGAGGGGTGTGCATGGCAACATTCATGGCTATTCAAATAACTGTGATAATTGAGTAACTATCATAACCCCTATAACTCTCCCCTAGCATACACAAATATCGGACGCACACTGGTTGTTTTCTCCTGAAATCCGCATACCCCATAGAGTTAAGATTGAATTAGTATTTAATATAAAACATAAAATGTGTTGATTATCATAATGATAATTAGGAAATTCACTATTTGAGATAATTAATAATAGACAAATGTCAAATAAAATACAAAATAGGTTCACTATTCAATATATTAGGAAATTGAGTAGTTCGTATTCTTAAAATTACATACTAGCATTAAAAAAAATCTCAACTAATATATTTAAGTTTGTATTTCATTTTTTTTATTAAGCTAATCCATAAAAAACATCGATTGTTTTTCTTAAAAATTAATATTTTATTTTATTTTAAAATAAATTTTAATTCTAAATAGCAGAAGTAAAATAAATTTTCACTTGAATTAGATTTCAAAATAATTCATAAATAAAAGATAATAAATATTTCATGTATAAATAATAGTTTAGATTTAGGGTGTGGATATTATTTTCAATATACTAACAGACCAACTGAAATTAAATTTCAAGCATAATTAATTTTAAATAATGCCATCAAATTTTAAATTTTGAACATACACCATGCCTTGCATATATGTCACGATTTTCGGAATAAGAGAAGTTATATAATTTTATTTATTTTTCTTAATTTAAAATATTTGCATATAAAGGGTATTTTGGTTTTTACAAAAAACGAAAAGAAAAAATAAGGCTCATTATTGGAGATAATTACAATAAATTCTGTAATAAATCAGAATTAATTGAATTAATAAAAAATTAATATTTTATTTTATTTTAAAATAAATTTTAATTCTAAATAGCTGAAGTAAAATAATTTTTCATTTGAATTAGATTTCAAAATAATTCATAAATAAATAATAATAAATATTTCAGGTATAAATAATAGTTTAGATTTAGGGCGTAGGATATCATTTTCAATATACTAATAGACCAATTGAAATTAAATTTCAAGCATAATTAATTTTAAATAATACCATCAAATTTCAAATTTTGAACATACATCATGCCTCGTATATATGCCAAGATTTTCGGAATAAGAGAAGTTATATAATTTTATTTATATTTCTTAATTTAAAATATTTGCATATAAAGGGTATTTTGGTTTTTACAAAAAATAGAAAAAAATAAGACTCATTATTGGAAATAATTACAATATATTCTGTATCAGAATTAATTGAATTAATCAAAAAATTATAAAAAATAAATATGATCAAACTAATTTCCAAGAAAAACGTATAAATAGAGAGATCATGGGTAGAAATGTGGCTTTAACAAAAATAAAAAATAAAAAATTTATCTGCAAACAATTCAACTAAAAAATATATAAACAATACATCCCAAGAATTCAACTAAAACCACTTAAATAAAAAAATATTGTATTATGAGAGATAACTAACTGATTATACCACAAAAAGAGATAGGTAGTAGGAATAAAGAGGAACATGCATTATGGTGGTGAATAACGTATAAATAGGGAGTTGGACATAAAATTTTGGCTTTAGAAAAAAGAAACCCATTTATCTTGTAGTGAAGCCAAGTGACAGTCTGTTAATAAGTCATACTTTGTACTATAATTTTATATAGTAATGGATATTTTTAACAAATGTCAGTGATATTTAAATGTCAAAAAAATAGATATTATCACCCACCAAAAAAATAGATATTATCTTTTTAAAAAACGTGAAACTATTACCTTTCCATGGCTAGTTAGTTACAATGGGGTGGGCCAAACGAGTGAATTGTGAAAAATATCAAAACACATGACCGCTCTCGCAAATAATGAGAATTGGGTCTAGTGAAAAGGATTAGTCCCTTACAATTTGACAAACCAAGTTTTGAATTCTAACCGGAAGAGGTGTCCATATTTCGTGCCAGACAATGTCTCAAATAGAATTACCTCTAATAGGAGAATATCTATGTTTTTTAAATTAAAAAAACCACTCTGGCGAAAAAAAAAACAAAATTAAGACACAAAACCAACTGAAGTCCAAAATTGCACGTTCATTGCCGCTTTCCTCCCCTGCAACTATTTTCATGTCATCTCCATGCTTCTCAGCTACGTTTCCTCGCTCCGTCTTCAGAATTTCATTCTCTCCCTATTCTGATCCTTCACTTTCTCTTTCTGATTTCTCATCCTCTCCTTCCTCTCCTCTGAAACTTCTTTCCCCTGAATCCCTCTTTCTAAGGAGTCGAGAAAATGTCACACGCCGATACCATACCTCTGCACCAATCGTCCCAGTCCGACATTGACGAGATCGAGAACCTCATTCGTGCTAGCGTCCAATCGGGACCCACCACGGTTCTCCCTGCCAGACCTCCTAGTCCTCCTCGAGCTTCAATTCCTGTATCTTCGTCGCCTTATATGCCTGTTGGTATTCCACCTCCGCCGAAATCTTCCAATCAGAAGCCACCGGCTCTTCCCGCTCCTCCTCCCCCGATTCCACCTCCGGCCAACAATGGACGTCCTAATATTACGCCCAGTGGATTTGGCTCGCCTCCGGACACGTTGACAGAGCCGGTCTGGGACACCGTGAGAAGGGATCTAACGAGGATTGTTAATAATCTGAAGCAGGTTGTGTTTCCTAACCCCTTCCGCGAGGACCCCGGGATGGCTCTGAGGGATTGGGATCTATGGGGACCCTTCTTCTTTATTGTTTTCTTGGGTCTTGTTCTTTCATGGTCTGCATCTGTCAAGAAGGTATGCATGCAGCTGCAGATAGTCTCTTGGTTATTTTTGGTGGCTAATTTGTTTTTTAAAAGTTCGTTCGCAGAGTTTACGAATTAATTAATCTTGGAAAGCTGAGTATCTTCTTTCGTTTTTCAATTGAGATTGTGAAAATAACATCATCTGCATTCCTGAGCCAACGCTGAGAACTGAGGGCTTCATTTGTCTGTATATATGAAGTGTGAATGTAGGAACTGTTATAATATGTTGCTGCGTTGAAACTTGTTATTTTGCATTCAGACGTTTCATGGTGATTCCCCTTCAAATACGTGGTTTTGAACTTCCGGTCAGACTTCAGTTGATGATTCTGATAAATTTCTGTGGATGATCTTCACTGGTAGATGCTATATGGACTGGTCTAAAATGGTTCTAATTCTACTCATTTTTTATCAATTTAGAGGTGTTCTGGACTTCTGGTCCTGTGGATGTTACTATTTGAAGACTCTGAACAATGTGTCAGGATGACGTGTTGTAGGAGAAATTTCTGCATGCTTATTGTATATTATAATGAAACCATTTATAGGTGCATTAAAATAACACACCATATGTTCAGGGCCTAGCACCATCAAACTTCCGTGAAAGGATTCTTTCCCGTGCTGGACATGCCCTTCATGTTCATAACAGCTAAACCCCGAGGTTCCATGTTTAATTAGCCAAAGCATAGGCAAAACATTAGTTTTGAACTCGAAAATTAAAAGAAAGACAAGAAAAAGGATGTTCAATATATATAACAATTGAAGATTTACCAAACACATGGTATATATGTTTTAAGATAAATCGCCAATGTAACCTACAAATATTAGAAGCATTTAACAAACTTTCCTTTACTTACAGTGTCATTCACTGAGGTCTCTGTTTAGGCTCTTGAGATTCATCATATGTTTGTGTAGCTGGTGCAAGAGAATGATACTTTGTTTTAGGATACAGATTCCGAACACCCTATTTCGATGCACTCACCAGCTGAATGAGCTTGCAAGCTGTCCCTTTACAAAATAGCCAGGCTAGTTCTGTGAACATCCACTAAGATGGAAAACTCTTTGTCCATATGATGTGAGCTAGGTTCTTAAGAAGTATTTATAATCTATGCCAAATTGACATTGCTTTTCCACCAGAAAGATAGAGGCTATGATAGAATTTTGAACGCGCTATGAAGCCATAGTTGTGATAATGATAATGATCGCTATATTTGTGGAAAAATTGTAGTAGTTATTAAGCAGCAGCTCCAATATGTGCCAAATTGCTGTTGCACTCCCACAACAGTAGTGGATGTTAAATGGAATTTTAAACCAGCTATGAAGCCGTAATAGTGATGATGATGATTAAAAGTTTTCCACAAGATGTTGGTACAGAGCTTATATCCATCTGGTTTTAGCGGGATACTTTCAATTCATGGTATGGCATTTGGTTCTTCAAGTGTTAATGTATTGTTATTGTGCGCAAACATGCTCCTGATAGAATAGAGCATATTATTTTTTCACAGTGAAGTAAAAGCTTTACAAGCCTGGTTTCTTTTTTTTTTTTTTTTATTTCATTAATTGGATAGAAGCGCAAGATCGGGCATATTGTTTTGTCCAACTTCGTAAGTTTTCTTTTCTATAGTTCCTCGGTTCTGCATATTTACTTCTGGAAGGTATATTTGCATCTTTAGTAAAGATGATCTATAACTTGCTTCAAATGCTTTAAAGAGGTATATTTCACCTCACTTTCTGGGAACTCTGCTTAACTATGTTCAATTTCCTCGTTCATGCCCCCCTCCCCCTCGGTTTTTTGGTATCATGTTGATGTGTTATATTATTACAATGATAGTTTATTTGGCTTGGTTTGAATTCATACTAACTGTTAATTTTGATTGTTTGCCAGTCTGATGTCTTCGCTGTTGCATTTGCGTTACTTGCTGCTGGCGCTGTAATATTGACATTGAATGTCCTGCTTCTGGTAGTAGTCTCTATTATCGTATCAACCTTTTTTCAGTGTTTTCTTCAAGGCAAAATAATTCTATTATCCTTTTTTATACTATCTCCGGTCCTTAATATAAGACTCTGTTTGACTTTTATTTTGGTCCTAAATATAAGACTCCAATCCACTTTGTCTCTCATATTTATATTTTTTTTTTCCAAAGTAGCCCTTCTAATAATGATAGTTCTAATTAATACACTTGATTAGCAATGATATTTTTGGAAAGACAACAACTATTTAGGATAAATAACTAACTCAACTTACTTCCTTAATCTCCTCAAATTAGTCAATTGGCTCTTATAATTAGGACCGGAAGTGGTATTAACAAAAAAAATATTTTTATTCTTTTTGATTTAATTGGGTATACAAATTTTCTATTCAGGGCCAAAGTTTAAAAAAACAGTATTTTATTTTGACATCATTGTACTTCTCCCTGGGATCATTTTGACGTGCTGTTGTCGAAGGGGTTGAAATGGCGAGCATAACCCTTAAGTGCTTTATAGTCAGAAATTGGGCCTTCATATTGCCTGGCCTGATTGACCCCTTTTAAGATTTCTGAGTTGGGCTGGGCTTTCCAAAAGAAATAATATAAAAACAATTGAAAAATAGATCATGCCGACATTAATAGGTCTTGTTACAAAGACAGAGGTCATATATTCATTCCCCAGAACTGGATCAAAACAAATCAACTAAAAAATATGAACTAAACTAAAATTTCCTAAACCAGGACAAATGATGTTTCATGACTTCACCTTCATTCCCCTATTCCTCTGCCTCCACATGCGATGAGATGGGCCAAAGCCATTTTGATAGCTGTGGGCCTTTCAATACAGCTAGGGTTGTATTCAATCTGAGCCGAACTCATTTGTTCAGGCCCCTCCAATATAAACTACGCAAGGCTAGAATTCTAACCCTGCTTTTGACAGAAGCAAACATTGGTCATCAAACTCAGTTTATTTAAGCTGGCGTGGTCATCATCATCATCATGTGTTTATAAATATATTGATCTGTATTCCAAGGATGATAGTGTTATGGCAGCAAAATAGCTGACGAAGTGTTTGCTCTTTTACTTGAAAATTGCAGGGTGGACAGATAATTTTCTTTCAGAGCCTGAGCCTTCTGGGATACTGCTTGTTCCCTTTGGACGTGGGTGCATTAATTTGCATGTTGAATAGAAGCGTGATGATCAAAATAATTGTCGTATGCGTGGCACTGGGATGGAGCTCCTGGGCTGCATATCCTTTCATGAGTGCTGCCGTCAACCCAAGAAGAAAAGCTCTCGCCCTCTACCCACTCTTCCTTATGTATGTATCTGTTGGTTTTCTCATCATTGCCATTGACTGAATTCATCCCTGCTTCTCCTTACTGCATTCCTTCCCATCTACTTCTCTGCGGAAGCTTTTTGTGTAAAAGCAGCCCCATTTTTTAAATTTTACCCCCCACCCCCTTACTCTTTTGTCCTTTTTGGTTAGCCTTTTTGTCAGCTAAAAATATAGTTGGTGACAGACGGTAATGTAGTTTCCTTCTAAAGTATAGTGGTTTGCCTTTTCTAGCAACGTTACTGTAGTGATCTCTTTTGTACTGTGTTTCCCTTCCCCATTGCCATGTGAATAATGTTCCGGGGTTGATGCCTTTTTTTTTTTTTTGGAATTACAATGGCAAGAAAAAGCTTGATAAAAAACATAGCTACTACACAGACTTAAGACCTAACAGGAGAAAGGTCCGTCCTTAGAAAAGTTGCACAGTCCAA
This sequence comes from Neltuma alba, assembly GCF_004799145.2. Classification (NCBI taxonomy): domain Eukaryota; kingdom Viridiplantae; phylum Streptophyta; class Magnoliopsida; order Fabales; family Fabaceae; genus Neltuma; species Neltuma alba. Next base: position 7,566 of record NW_021634617.1, read on the forward strand.
CGGTGGAGTCGCCATGATCTGCAAGGTCATCCATAGGGTGAGCTGTCTTTGCTAAGTGGTCAGCACATCTGATCTTGTTTTATCGAGTCTCTTCTCTTGGTGCATGATAGAGCACTAGGGTTGATGCCTTAATGGCTTTTGTAAGTCAATATTTCTTATGACTTTTGGGCTACAGAAAGCTAGTTGAGTGAATTTTTTCAACCTTCATAGGCTGCTGAGAAGGGTAATTTAAAATAAGACTTCCTTTTACTTTTCCCATTATCTCCTCTCACAATGAACATTAATATTTTGTTACTTGCCGTAAATTATCCTAAAATAATTTTGATTTCAGAAAGCGACGAAGGTTGGGCATGGGCTTTTATTAGTGTGTTCACAATAAAAATCCTGAGGAAGATGACCATAATGCATTGAGGTAATGAATGCAAAACAACAACAACAACATCATTTTAACTATTATTCTACAAAAATGTATTTATTAATTAAAAAATTACAGGCGCAAAACTTGAAAAATTAAAGATGGTTTGAATCTAATTTACACATATAAATCTGACTTTAAAATATATATATTAATTATTTAACTTGAAGGCGAGGGGGAAAAGTTTGTCTTTTAAGGGAAACAAATGATTGAGTCGGTGAGCGAGTCGATTTGCACCAATGTTGCGTTTTATTTCTAGCGTATATATATCACCTTCCAATAATTAAAAAAAAAACCACTATAATTGGTTTCAGTAAAAGTCGAAAGGCCCATATTTTAATCGTTTGCTGAACTTAATTTAAAATCGTGTAGCTAACCCTATAATCGCATTATCACTTACGTTTTTCTTTAATACGACGGTACCGTTTGGATGTTTGCCCAAACCATGGTTTGGGTAAAAAACTGCCCTAACAGTCATCCCAAAAACCAAACCATGGTTTTAGGTCAAAATCATGGTTTTGACTCCAAAACCATGGTTTTAGAAAAAGCAAAATTTTTTTGCTTTTGGAGAAAAGAGGGAGAGTGTGAGAGCCTATAGGATATGTATCTTGTTATTTTTTTATAAACATATTTAATCTTATATTTTATAAATATATATACATATTAATTATTTATTAATTATATTATCTTATGTATTATTAATTATGTTGGTAAAAAATATATTATTAACAATTTTATTCCTTCAAATTAAAATATATCATAAAATCTATTTTTCTGTAATTATCATATTAACTTATGTCTTTTTTTTTAGTAATTTGTGTATATAAAAAGTGCTTCTGATAACAACTATCCAAACACTCTCACTTTTTAAAATCACTCCAGAATCTATTCTTCACAAAATCTATTCTCCAGAATCACTTTTCCAAACCACGGTTTGGTTTCATCCAAACACACCCGAAGAAGACATGAGAAACCTGAAAACAGAAGTTAGCTAGTGATGGCAACATGCACATCATATATGAGTCACAACTCACAATACAAGAACTCCACACTCAGAGGTAATTAATTGAGTTGGGACATAATCATTAATCCATCATATTTATCCTCTAAGCTTGCTTGGCCTTTTTAAGTATTATGATCATTAGTTCATTACACACTGATCAATGGCGCATAATTAACTCCTTCGTTTCTTTTTAAAAAACAAGTGAAATCTTCACGTAGCAAGCCTTTAGGAGATCTGTGTTTAAACCCTGAGGCCAACTTATACATTGCTCCCTCAACCTCTTTTTATAAACAATCTTGGATTTCATTACGTAAATCAAAAAATTAGTTAAAGATAATAAATAGATAAAAATTAGGAGTTCTTTCTCCAAAATACTCTTATTTATAGAAGGAGAGTATAAGAAAGAGAATAAAAAATTTATTATAATAAAAAGAATTATGAAAAAGAGAGAATGTGTGATGGAAAGAGATGATAGTTTGGGAAATGATATAATAAATATATTAAGTATTAAAATAAATAATTAATAGGGGTAAAATAGGAAATCTGCTACAATAATTTAAGACAAATTGTAAATATTGCTTATATTTAGAGACAAAAAGGGAATGACAGTTGTTATTTACAAAAAGAGACAGAGAGAGTACTGTTTAGTGTCATTTTATAGGGATTGTTTGTAATACTTCTCCGATTCTTAATATAAGACTCATTTAACTAATTTGATTAGATTAAGGAAGTTAGGGGTAAGTTAGTTAATTATAAGAAATGTAACACGTTTTTCCTAAAACACCATAATCATCTTTCTTAATACCTCTACTCCCTCTTCTACTTAATTATGATTGAGGGAGTATCTATAGGAGTAATTTAAAGAAAATTAATAAATATGAGAAATGATTTTTATATTTAGGACCAAAACCAACTCAACAATTAGGTTTTATATTAAGAACCGAACGAGTAACTTGTAAGCATTCTTCTGATCCTATTTATAGTGCAGAGAGAAAAAAAATTGATCCTATTTATGAGACAAGTAGAGAAAATTTTATATGAATGTACAACTTTAAGCTTCATTTATTATTATGTTAATTTTGTTCTCATAAAGTATATTGTATATTAAATAAGAATAAAGTTAGAAAATTATTAAATTTTAAATGAGAGTTAATAAAGTTTAATATTTTTATTGGTATGTATAAAATATGTTGAGAGTGATTTATAAATAAAATCAAAAAAATTATCAATAATTTTTTGATCATGATTTATAAAATACATAGAAAGTACGTAAAAAGAATTATATCCCAGCTTATGATTGTGAATCCAAACGATCCCACAGCCCGTTTAGTTTTCATTGTTAATTAACAACACCAATTAGGTCCAGGGAGTAAATATCTGGCACTTTAAAACAAAATTGTTTTCTTACAGATGGTACCTGGGTGTAATTGTGCCAAAAAAGAATCTAGTGGGAATGATTTGAAAGTGCAAGCAGTGAGAGATGAAGACATGGAGTGAGAAGGAAAGAGATGAAAGGAGTGATTTTACGTAGGCATGAACAAAATGTACGGACAAGAACAGAGCAGAGAGAGAGAGAGAGAGAGGAAGAGAGGACTGTGTCTGGGTCACTGCCCTGACCTGTTCCGTTCTGAGGTTTCTGAAGCAATCTTTTGGGGTTAGCGTGATGCCATCACTCTCTTATTCGTTTTTTGGTTTTATTTCGGATTTTGGATTTCGGATTTGGTCCCTTCACGTCACCTCTCGCTCTCTCTTCTTCTCCCTTATTAATTACATCCCGCGCATTCATACGACCCATCAATGCAACCCTCCACACCCTACCCTACCCTCGCCTATAACCCATTTGATTCTCTGCCTGCTTCCACTCGGGTGGTTCTTTGCAGCGCCGCCGCCGATGGTCGACGTCCCTTTATGCCGGCGGTGATGATTTGTGCTCCGGGTTATTCTTCCGTCGTCTTTTTGTCTTCTGCTTCCTATCATTCGTATTGTGATCTCTTCTTTTTCTGCAGCTTTGTGTTCTGCCTGCGCTGCTGCTTAATTTGTCTTTTCCGTTGTCTCGTGTTACCTGCTGGATATTGAGGTCGGGTCGGGTTATACTTTGTTCTCATTTTACGGGATGATGAGACGGTAACCGAAGTTTAAAATACTATGCGCTGGCAGGAGGGAAAAAAGGTCCTTAGATATTTTTAAAATATCTACTAAGAGAGTGTCTGCTAGAAAATAAATCATAAATTTAACAAAAAGTACTTCTTAGAATTATTTTTACTTATTACCAAACATCTCTCTAAAAAATATTTTTTATGATATATGAAGTAAATATATTTTGAAATTTTATTTCATAATATTTTTGCTTTCATCCGATATCTGTCATTAAATTTAATAATTAAAGATATCAGTTAAACTGTATAATTTGATAATCAATTTTATTAGCAAAGTAAACTTTCAAAAAATATAAAAGTTAAAAAAAAAACTTTCAAGATATTCAACGACTTTATTAAAAAAAAAAAAAGTTTACAATGGATGCCAAACCGACCACGAATTTTGCTTATAATACAGTAGTGGTTTTATCCATTAATTTAACACTTGGAACTATAAAATTAAATAAAAATACTATCAAGCTCATTGGGCTACATATCACTTTGAATGTGGGGTTTTTATTCATAAATTTTGAATCACTGATTCTCTCTGCTTTTTTTTTTTAAGATCTCTTTTTATAAGGACATTGAATATGAGAGAAAAAATAGTAAGAAAACTGTAATGTTTATGTAATTAATATAAACAATAGAAAATAAAGTTAAAAAATTAAAAAAAAAAAAGGAGAATTAGAGAGAAGGACCAGCTTAAAATCATATTTATTAAAAATGATAATAAAAATTATAACTATCAGGAAGGACCAAATATTAAAATATTAATTTAAAAGTATTAAATTGCCCATAGCTAAATATCCTAACTTTCCTCTTGTCTTCAATTTAAAGCGAAAGGCAAAACTACCCATTATCCTATAGTAGTATCATTTTTTTTCGGCGAAAAGTATCATTTGTTTTTTTATCTGAACTTTGCATAAAATTATGATATATGACCTGATTTTTTTAATTTTATTAACATTACATCATTTTTAAAAAAAGATTTATATGAATTTCTTGTAAAATTTAAAAAAATTATACAAATTTTCTTTGAGTGTTTTAAAAATCACGTAATCTTTTTACTTTCTAGACGCATATAACATTTTTTAACATATATAATAAATAATAAAATGAGTCTAAATTTATATAAAATTATATAAATTTTAATTTCAATTAAAGTCTATGGTGATTTTAAAAATAAAATTTTAATTATTTTATAAGGAAAATAAAACTTTAATTTCTAGATGACTGAACTTTGTGTATTTTCTTCAATTAATTTTTACGCAAATAAATAAAACTTTAATTTCTACATGACTGAACTTAGTGTATTTTCTTCAATTAATTTTTACGCAAGTTTCAAACTTTGAAAAAAATCAGGCTTGGTTTATTAAAATTTATTAATTTGTTTTTTAAATAAAAGAATTATAATTTTTATAATTTCTTTTTAGTGTACATCACTCACTCTTGTTACTTCTTTCAAATTCTCCCAAAAAAAAGCAAAAAAAGAAAGATTGAGGTTCTTCGCCCAAATCCGAAGAGGGGCAGATATTATGAAGTAATTAAGGCGCCCCACCTTTGAGCAATTAACGCTGTGACACGTGTCCTATGACTGCGTTCCGTAGTGGCGTAATCATCCCTCCCGCCCCCCAAATCTGGGTTAGTATCCCACACCAGCTAGGCTGCCCTTTCCTCCACCCTACCTAGCCCCTTCCTAATTCTACGCACAGATCCCCCTATTTATCTCCCCTCTTAAATATTAATCATAATTACCCTGGCCTCCAAAATATATTTATTTTTTTGTTGTGTTAATTTTTTTAGAAAGTAAATAAGAATAAAGTTAAAAACTTGATGAATTTTCTGGTAAAAAAAAACTCGATGAATTTTAAAGCAATGCTATCAGAATTTTAAGTTTTTCTGATTTATCTGAAATACTGAATGTAAGTTATAAATACCACTTACTTGACCCAATTTTGACTCTCCATTTATTTGTTGGTTGCCGTGTGGAGTAATTGTGGGTTGACTGCGACTAATAAATGTCTTAATTATGTGTGAATCAATTTTCGAAACACCAACTGGCTTTAATTATGTTCAACGACATATGTGCATCAATTAATATAATTTTTCTTTTAAATGAGAGGGTCAAATAAAGTCAAACCACATAATCATCACACTGTTAGGCAGCCAGCGGTCAATCAATATATTATACGCGTGGGTGTGAGCCTTGGATGAGTTGGATCTAACAACTAGAGGTGTTCACGGATGGGACGGGATCGGGACAGGCCCGTCTCGGTCCCGTCCTGATGAACAGAAACGGGACAAGGTTTTAATCCCGTGTCCCGTCCCGTTCCCCTCCCTTTTTTTTAAAAAAAAAACTATAATTTTTTATATGAAATTTTTTTATATTATAATACTTATTTTTTATTAGGCTTTTAAAGATAAAAACATTATAAAAAATATTATGTAGAAAGCTCAATTATATAGTATAAAAAAGGTGTAAAAACAATACTGTAACAAAAAAAAACAGATAAAAGAAACACTATATAATGGCTTTATGAATTATTTTATTGAAGAAAGAGATATTGTTCAGATAATATTACAACTTAAGAGTTAAAAATCACTATAAAAATAATAATTATTATTAATAAGTAAATTGAATAATATAATAATAATTATTAATAAATAATTTTTTTAAAAAAAATATCCCGGGACGGGACGGGACGGGACAACCCCGTCCCGCGTCCCGTCCCGTCCCGGTCATTGTCTCGTCCCGTCCCGTCCCGAAATTTTTTTTGTCCCGTCCCGTCCCGTCCCGAACTCACCGGAACCGGGACAGGACGACCGGGACGGGACAAATTGAACACCCCTACTAACAACGGACTGATATTTAGATTTTTATTTGGGAAAACCATATTTCTACTTATATTTTTTCCTCAATTTTTAATTTAATATTTACGTGTTTTTTAATTAAATAATTAATATTATTTTTTGAGTAACATTAATTCTTGTAACTTTGTTCTATTGGTATTTATATAGTCTTTATGTAAAGGTTAACAATGTTAATAGAACAAAATTAAAAATTAAATTAAGAAAAAAAATAAGTACTAAATTGGAAATTAAAAAAAGTAGAAGTACCTCCAAAATAGATTTTCTTTCTATTTTTTGGCCATCAATATTTGGATTTCAACAGAGTGTTGATTTTTTTTTTTTGCCAACAACAAAAGAATGCTGATTTTAATAACTGTAAATATGATAAACATGGGCATGGGTAATTGCCCAAGTCAATTTGGTTTTTTCTTTGTTTTGTTATGTTCATTCAGTTTCCCAGTTTTTTCAAAAAGCTCTTTCAGTTTTTTATGTTGAATTCGCTGAGAATCTCGGTTAAAACCAACCCAAAAAGTTGCTCCTCTTATTCTAAATCTAAATATAAAATTTATTTTATAGTGCTAAAATGCTATTTTAGGATCGGAGGAGTATCATATTATATATATTTATTCAGGAAAGATTATTTTTTTAGTTCCTAGGGTTTTGATTGAATTAAAATTCAATATTTAAACGCTAAGTTGACGCAACCCAGTCTATGAATCTTGATTCACTACAATTGAGTCCCTAGGATTTTAATATTTTTTTGGCGATATTAATCATTAAAAAATAAAATTGTATATTCCCTTTTTTACCAAAATATATTTCATTAATTTTTTAAAGACTAATATTTGAACTGATTAAGACTAAATGAGCCAAGACTACAGAAGTTGAATTACATCGACTTAAAGTTTATAAACTAAATTATTAATTTTCTCAGTATTTTAATATTCTGATTTTCAAGTGAGAAGAACTAAATATTTAAAAGATTAATACAATATTTGGTTCTTATAGTTCTTATCTTCATTTCCGTCCCTCAAGTTTTTTTGGACCCAAAACTTTTGACCCCTAAATTTTAATAAAAAATTGAATTATTTTGTTTTTTTTAAGAATCAAAACTTATTATTTGAAATTATAAGAATCAACGCTGACATGAAAACGGTAATAAGAATCAAATACTCCCACCGGTCCCTATTATATGGCAATTTTTAATTGTTAGCGTATCACATATTAAGGAATCAGTTTTTTTTACCAGTATTAAGAAATCACAGTTAAAGCATTAAATCCGTCATAAATTAAAATTGTTTTTCATGTTTACCCCAACTTAAAGAATGTAAATAATAGATAAACACACATTTCGATGCGTTTTTTAACACTAAACCTTAATTATTAATAAGAGTAAAATTAGAGAGTAACAATTAATGAATCGATTAATAACTTATATTTAAAATAAAAAATTCTTTCTAGGTGATGCCTTGCCATGAGAGTAAGGGAGAGTTTTTTTTTTTTTTTTTCCAAAGTAGCGTAAATTCGTATTAACCTATATTTGAATAACTTATTTATTACTAATGAATTCAAATAAGGCCTGAATAGGAGTGATAATCAATAATTAAAATCACATTGGCCTTTGCATGTGTATCATATCAGATTTCATAAATCTCATGAAATCACGAATTACATTGTATCAGATTCATTGCATAACTTTACATATTTAACTTTTTCTTCTTTAATAGAGAATAAAAATTACTTTTCAACTATTATATTGTTAAAAATGTAAATTAAATTTAAAAATAAAATTAGACATAACTCAATATCCAGACCATTCACATATATGATACATCTGTTATGTGATAAATATCTAGCCGAAATGGTCCTTGTTCTAGATATGTATCCTTAGCCGAAATAAATGAACAAGGACCATTGAAATAAATGCCAGAAACGGCACATTACTTTAAATGAACTGAATCTGATCCCATAAAGTCTACACTAATTTTTCCTAATCACCGTCTCTCTTGTGGCGACCCAAGGAGCCGAAATGATAAGGGCCTATGTATTAGTTAGGTTGCGTCGCAGTTTAATGTTTTAAAAAATAAATAATAAAAACACCTGCAACTGCAAAACTCACATGCATCCATGACATATCTCTATCAGCATCAGATACGTAGGTTTTTAAAAAAAAAAAAAAAAAGAAATGTGTTTTTTTGGCCCTAAAAACACACAACTTATTGTAACTTGTAAGGTTGTTCATTTGCAGGTCTGGCACTGCCACCAGCTGTAAATAAAGCCCTCTCTCAACTCGCTTCTTCCTTCTTCTTTCCCTCGTTCAGTTCCAATGAAATGGGTTTGTTTTCTGATAGATGGCCATTTCCCCAATCCCTCTCTTCTTTCCATTATTATGCTAATTTCAGCCCTTCTTCACAAGTCACCATTAAAACCCTCTTCCCTCTCTCTCTGTAAAATCATTTCATTAGCAGACCCCACTCCGCTAGCACTAGACCCCATCCAGTGACCAGTACCTCTCTCTTATATTCTCTCATATCAATCAAATAGGATCATTTTGGAAAAAAAACCAATTGGGTGGTCTATTTATTATATTCTTAATTCTTGATTTTTGATTACTGTGGAATTCAAAAACCCTTTTTGTTTTATTTTGCCACCCCTGTTTTTTCTTTGTACTTGGCCACCCCGCCTCTCTCTCTCTCTGTCCCAGCCTCTTCTATATCAAAGAGTACTCATCCCTCCTTTTTCACCCTGAACCTTTATTCTCTCTTTCTCTCCACAAGCTTCTTCAAATCCCTCCGGTGTCTATAAATAGAGGAAAACGTTTTCATCGTGTTGTAGCATTTCCCAATCTTTTTCTCCCTTCTCTGCCTCTCTTCGAATTCCTAACAGGAATTTTGAGCGAAAATGAGAGAGTTTTGGACCTCTTTGGCATCGTTGCTGGGTGTGTTTGCTTTCTCTCAGACTCTTCTTCAGACGGTTTTCCCGCCGGAGCTTCGGTTCGCCACCATCAAGTTCTTCAACCGGATCTTCCACTGCTTCTCCTCGTACTGCTACTTCGATATTACAGAAATCGACGGCGTCAATACCAACGAGCTCTACAACGCCGTCCAGCTCTACCTCAGCTCCTCTGTCTCCATCACCGGAAGCCGCCTCAGCCTCACCCGTGCCCTCAACTCCAGCGGCTTCACCTTCGGCCTCGCGCACAATGACAGCATCGTCGATACTTTCAACGGCGTCAATGTGCTCTGGGAGCACGTCGTCACGCAGAGGCAAGCCCAGACCTTCTCGTGGCGGCCGCTGCCGGATGAGAAGCGAGGGTTCACGCTTCGAATCAAGAAGAAGGATAAATCTCTGATTCTGAATTCCTACTTGGAATACATTATGGAGAAAGCGAATGAGATTAGGAGGAAGAATCAAGAGCGGTTATTGTACACGAATTCAAGAGGTGGGTCCTTGGACTCTCGGGTCACCCTTGGGAATCGGTGCCGTTCAAGCATCCCAGCACGTTCGATACTTTAGCCATGGACCCAGAAAGAAAGGAGGAGATCATGGAAGATCTGCAAGATTTTGCGAATGGCCAATCGTTTTACCAGAAAACGGGTCGGGCTTGGAAGAGAGGTTACCTCCTGTACGGCCCTCCAGGAACCGGAAAATCCAGTATGATTGCTGCAATGGCGAATTATCTCGGGTATGATATATACGACCTGGAACTAACAGAAGTTCATAACAATTCAGAACTGAGGAAACTTCTAATGAAGACGAGCTCTAAATCCATTATTGTCATCGAAGACATTGATTGCTCAATCAACCTGACCAACAGGAAGAAGAACAGCAACAATAGTAGTTCGAGGAATTACTATGATCCCGGTGCTGAGATACGTGGTGCGTGCGGCTCTGCTTGTGGTGAAGATGGTGGGAATTCAATAACGCTTTCTGGGTTGTTGAATTTCACTGATGGGTTATGGTCTTGTTGTGGGAGCGAGAGGATTTTCGTGTTCACCACGAACCACATTGAGAAACTGGACCCTGCTCTGTTACGAAGTGGGAGGATGGATATGCACATTTTCATGAGCTACTGTTCATTCTCAGCTCTCAAGATTCTGCTGAAGAACTATCTGGGATACGAAGAAGGTGACTTGGAGGACTCAGTGATGAAGGAACTAGAGCAAGTTGTCGACAGGGCACGCATGACTCCGGCTGATATCAGCGAGGTTTTGATCAAGAACCGGAGGTTCAAGGAAAAAGCAGTGAAGGAATTGTTAGACACACTGAAGCTGGCAGCAGAAAGGAACCAAAAAAATGGAGTTCTGAGAGGAACAAATGGCGGGGTCGAAGACGAAGAGGAAGAACAAGAGAAAAGAGCTCTGGAGAGTCCTAAAGAAGAGTCGGAGATAGAGGACAGTTGCAGCAAGGGAGGTGAAGAAGCAGAGGAGGAAGAAGAAGAAGGGAAGATCAAATGAATACAACAACACACAAGACAGATTCTGCATTTGATGTTCAAAAAGTTTTCTAAGGGTAAGCTCATGGGAGAGACAATATAAGATAGAATATGAAACAGCCTGTAGTAGTGGGGGCGAAGTAAAGTAACAACCTTTGAAACAAAGTTGAAACATCTGTGACATAAATTATGATTATGATTATTATTATTATTATGATTGTTATTATGATGTGTTTCTTTTCCCTCCTTAGCTATGATATGAATGAAATGAGCATTAGTTAATGAGTACAAGTAGGTAAGATTGTGATATGTAGAATTGGGAAGTGTTTGTGCGTGGGGGGGCTTTACAACCTGACATGCTTGGTAAGCCAGCTGGGATATTGGTGAACATCTGGGGTGCACATGGCTTTGGCGTAGGGTAGGAGCTTGATTTGATGGGGACTTCGTTAGGGGAATATAGCAATTTATAGATTTCTTTCTTTCTTTCTGGTTTATAAGCTTATCTCACTGAAATTGAAAATGAGACTCCTTGATGACTAACTATCTTACTGGGGCTACATTCAACTACCATCATCATCATTGTCGTTGTCCCAGATGGCTCACCTTAATTTGGTGTAATAAGCTGCCCCTGTTCTTGCTTTTTAAAGTTGTTTCATACAACTAATATCACCTTAATGCGTCTTGAGGTAAGGATTGGTGATTGCAGATGAATGATTATTTGCAAGTTGAGGATAATAGTATTTACTATTTAGACTTTAGAGTGACTATCCAGTTGCAAGTAGTTTGAAATTAGCGGTACTGTTTGCTATTATTTATAAGTAATACTTTTTTTTTCAATTTTTACATTTAAAAATTGGCTTGTGACATTTTTATTTAAATTGTACATGCCCGCTTTTGAACTTCTCCATACTTGGGGACTCGTTGACCCATGTGTATGACGTATATTGTGCCTGTTTGCAGAGCGTTTAAGATACAAGTGATAAGTGAGTTTGTGACTTTGGAAGCTGTTTATCACAATTTTTGATACTTATAAGTTAAAAGTTATTTTTTCAAGCATGATTATAAAAGTACGTAAAATTTATTTATGACTTGTATAAAAGTAGTTTTTTAAAATTAAAAAACATTTTTCTTTTATATTTATGATATTTTCATGCTTCTATATATTCTTTATGTTTCCTAATCAATTTTTAATTATTTATTTTTAATATTTTTTTAAACGAAAATAATTTTTAAAAGTTTTTATAATTTTATTTTTATATAAATTATTCAGAATATATCATCTAATTAATTATGTAATATTATTTGGTTAAATTTTTTTACATTATTATGATTTCTAATTTAAATATATTTTATTCATTAAATATAATTTTTTCATATTGTAATAATTTAAAATTATTATATTTTATAAATTTATATTTTTTATTATTTAATAAAAGTCGTATTTATTTAGATCATTCTATAAAATAAACTTATTTATTCAATCATAATCTGAATAATTTTTTTTTTACTCTACAAACTAACTTTTATAAAAATCAATTTAAATATAAATCACATTATTTAATCTAATTTTTACTCAATCTCACTTTTCTAAAAGTCATATTGAGAATAAGTTATCTTTTTTATCGCTAATCTAAACGGACCTATTGACTATTGCTTATAATTTGCCAGATCAATCACCTAGATTATTTTAACATTTTGTTCTTTGAAATGGATATATTCGTGTTAAATTTGAATAACTCAATTGATAATTTGAGGGCCAGCTTAGGAATAAAGATGAGGTTATCTCCATGTGACTGTGGAGGTTGTAAGTTCGAATATGAAGGCTGCGCACACCTATCACTTACTAAACGCGGTCTTCGATCTATCACTTGCTAAACCCGTGCTTCAATTGGATATTCCAACTTAAAATATTTATAAAAAAACATAAAATATGTAGTCTCATTACTATGATCTCCGGTTCTAATTATGATATTTTTTTATAATTTATAAATAATTCTTATAATTAGAATTGAAGATGGTATTAACTATGTACTAATCACAAAAAGTGGACCTCATATCTGTTTTTGGCGTGCGTGTGTGTAAGAGAAGATGGAGATAAGCATGAGTGCTATATTAGGCAATGGGAGGAGGAGGGATGAGAAGTAAAACAGAGAACTTTATTGCATAATCATGAAACAAGGACGCGAGGATCTGTAAGGATTATTGAAAGGAGAAAGGGGTGGGCTGCATATGTGAGAGGCTGTGATTGGATGGAAGGCCACTAGCTAAGCTCTGATGATTAAGTAATGGTTTGCGGATTAAAATATACAAACTGTGCCAGTGGATAGGATTGGAGATTTGGAGGGGGCATTTTGGGAATGGAGGGGGAAAGATTTGTGGGGAGGGAGGGAAAAACCAAAAAGGGCCACAGAGAAATGTGTAGGGAAAAAGGAGGGGCTGAGGTAACAAAAGGCGACTAGAAAAGTCATTAACTTATTATGAGGAAAATGGATGTTGATTTTGATAAGTGAGTTGTAAAGCCTCTCTCTGCTTGTCATGTTTATGCTCTCTCTCACTTTGGCTTTCACCGCCCTCATCTGGCAAACGACAAATTTCGATTTAAATTATAAAGAGAGATTATTGTTTATTGATGAAAAACAATCCTTTGTTTACAGCATTTACTATCCAAAACTACTTGAAATCCCAGTTCATATTGATCATGCACAACACGTTTTTAATTGTGTGTAAATGTTTTATGATTTGTATGTAGTTAAGAGATAGATTTCTTGCTCACAAAGAAGATTTACACATACTAAAATACCTGCCTGATCATATTTATAAGTTATTTTTATCATATCCTACATAAGAAAATTTTAAATTTTATCAATGCTGCCTTAAAATTCAACAAACTTATTGATTTTTATCCATGTTTAATACATATTATACTCTATGAGAACAAAATAAATTCAATAATAAATTAAGGATAAAATTATATATTCATTTGGGAAAAAAAAAGTTCATCCTATGAATATGGCCAAGAAATTTTTTTTCTCTATTCTATTAATAGGACCAGAGTAATATTTTACACATGACTTCTTAAACAGATTTCGGATACCCTAAGCAATGTATTCTGTAATGGAGATTTTTTTAACAGTTTTTTTCTTATAAAAAGCTATAAGAATTCTTTTGTAGTACTTAAAAATATTGTTGTCTGGCTATGCCCTCATAGCCTGCCAAGTGCCAACATATGGCATGCTCTTGTTAACATCAAATCGTGTGTTTGATTATGTATGCCTCCCACTTTATTTGGATTATGTTAAATTGTGTCGTATTAATGCGTAAGCGTAGCTCAGTTTTTTTCGGATATAATTGCCAAATATCTAATGTTATTATGTCAGATTTAATATTTGTTTAGAGGCATATGGTACTACGTGGTTTCTTTATTTATAAGATTTTAATTTTAAATTTTATTGAAGGAAAGTTGAGTATATTTTATTTGATTCGACGACTATTGAGTAAAAATAAAACTTTTTATTCACAGCACATGAATAGAATTTTTAAATAAAAATGCAAACGGTAATCGCATAATAGAAAATGGTTGTAGTTTTGTGACTAGTTGTCTTAATTTGTTTGATAGAAAATGAATTTTTTTAATTTTTTTAAAGATTAAAACATGAAATAAAATAAAACCCGTGGAAAGTTCTAGGAAAGATGACATGTAAAAACGAACGTGTCGCTTTGAGCATAAAATGAATAAAAAAGCTTTTCTTTAAATGATGAAATCCAACTTTCACAGCCTTTTCTTTCTAGGTCGTTTTCTTTTCACTCACTTTGTTCATAGCGCTGCTTTTGTTCTTTCTTTGCCTTTTTTTTTTTTTTTTTTTTCGTTTGCTTCAGTTCATAACACTGCTTTCCGGGCAGCAAAAATGAGAATTGTTAGGGTTATGCTTTCTCCTCCCTTGTTAAAAATATATTATAAATGGTGAAATTAATTAAAAAAAATTTTGGACAAAAACTCAATATACTCCTAGATTTAAGCATATCCATGTTAATTAAACTTGGGTAATACAACTCCGGCTTAAGATCATAGCTGCACATGGTTAGTACTCTAAAATTCATCTGATCATCTTTGCCTTTATACTCCTCTCCTATCCTTAATATAGGACCTAATTGTTATGTTAATTTTGATCCTAAATATAAGACTTATTTTTCATATCTATCAATTTTTTCTAAATTATCCCTATAGTAGATACTCTCTCAACTATAATCAAGTAAGTAAGAGAGGAAGGATATTAAGAAAGATGATTATGGTATTTTAGGAAAAACATGTCATATTTCTTATAATTAACTGACTTACCTAATTTTCTTAATATAATCAAATTAGCTAAACAGGTCTTATATTAAGGATTGCGGGAGTAATTTTTTTTTAAAAAAAATTGGTTTTCTGGTTTTGAAGGTGCAAATGTAATTTTGGAAGGAACTAACATAATAGGATAATCATGCGGATAGAGATACAGATATCATAACTGGGATTAATGAACTTAAAGAGACAGATCCAATGAGTAGAAATTTCCAAAAAAGATAAAAAAGTATAATTTATAGTGTTGGTGGAGTAAGGAGCTATAATATTAATGATCTTGTTTGTCTTGATTCATTTGGTTTTAATATGGTCATTTCAAGGTATAGATGTTAAAGGCATTTAATTTATAATAATGATCAACTTAATGTCATGTGGTCTTATTTATAGGGTAAAAACAAAAATATTTTTAGTCTTATTTATAGGGTATTGAGAAATTTTTTTTATATGAACGTATCGTTTTACCGTTCATTTGTTATTGTGTTAACTTTGTTTATATGAGGTATAATGTATATTCAATAAGGATAAAATTAGAAAGTTGTTGAATTTCAAATGAAAATCAGTAAAATTTAAGATTTTTCATAGTTTGTATAAAATACATTTGAAGTCACTTATAAATAGATTAAATACGTATATTATTTGGTACAACTGTAGGAGTTGTAGGACTTGTATAGATGGTTTTGTTTGTCTTGTTCTAGAATTAGTTTTTGTGGGTTCTATTAGAAGTTGTGTTGTGGAGGAATGACACGCCTAACCCCCCCCCCCAAAAAAAAACACAAGTTGGCAAAATATATACGCGCGCGTGTGAAACTTGTTTTTATCTATTTATACCTATTTTTTCATATTAATATATGCAAAAGAATATCAATTTAATTATTTCACTCAAAGAAACTTAAATAATTTGCATTGTCCATCCGTTGAACAAAATAACACCAATATGATAAAACTTGACACAACTAATAAATGACTAGGTTTCTTAAATATGATATCATAAATTTGAATCATGCCGTGTGCATGGAAAAAGTTTTTTGTTGATAAAGACAAAATTCATTTTGGTAATCTTTATATCTGGAGAGGATTAGTCTCTAACTACTGATCAATGCATATTGCATGATTTGTAACCCATAAAAGGAAATAACAGAGTGGCCCTTAAATCATAAAAGATTAATTTAATGATAATTAAATTTTGTGAAAAGATTTATCCTAACACGTTGAACACATTGGACTCGATTAATAGGAGTTTTCATGATAGACAATATGTATGTTTTCCATGGAATTTGGAATTAAATATCTCTGTTTTGCTAACAAAGAAAGAAATTAAATATCTTCGTAATAAACTTATTTTAAAATGTAAATTATTTGTAAAATTTACAAATTTAAGTTCAGTTTTTTATATTTATTTTCAATTTGTATTTCTTCGAATTACTTGAAAACAATAAATTTTTAATTTCAGCAAGGAACTGTAATTTTTATTTAAAATTGTCTTCAACTACGGAGAGGGAAGCTTCATAGTATCTCCACGGTTTCCAAGGTTGATTAGTTACGACATATTAAATGTCGTCCATGAATATTCTCGAAAACCACAAAACAAGGTTCTTGCCTCCTGGTCAAAAAAAAAAAAAAAGGTTCTTGCCCAGTTGTAAATAAACAAATAAACATGAACAAAATCAATAAATACAGTTTTTAATTGCTGGCCCACTTTCTTCTGAACCTGACCACCGGCTTCGGATAGTTTTTAGCTGGGATGCATTATTTATTTATAAATTTTCTTTTGTCGTCCATTAGTTATTTATAAAACTCTATAATATTGTCTGATATTACATATAAAATATTTTAAATCAGGGACCTTTATATATTATTCCTAAATATTTCAAAATTAAAGAACTTCTGCATTAAAGTGTTTGGTTTTTATTATTTCAATCAGTATATACTACTTCCAGTCCTTAATATAAGAGCTAATTAACTAATTTGAGTAGATTAAAAAAATAGTTAAGTTAATTATTTGCAATACATATATATTGTCTTTCCTAAAATATCTTTACTAATCAAGTATATTGGTTATAACTACTATTATTGTAACGACTATTTTAAAAAAAGTAGATAAATATATATGAGAGACAAAGTAAATTAAGGTTTTATATTTATAACCAAAATAAAAATGAAATGAGTTCTTATATTAAATATTGGAGGTAGTAATATATGTGTGTGCCGGCAAAAAATATATATATATTAACTTTATAATAAACAAACTATTCATGACCAAAAAATACTATTCATTTTAGAATGCATGAATCTTATATTAGGTTATTAAAATATATTTTACGAGTATATTATTTTGATATAAATTTACATTTTAACATTTATATAATACATATTTCTTCCATCTAAAATGTTCTAAAATAACTGAATATAACATGTAGAAAGTTTAATGTTTTGGATGCCTGTCATGAATATCTTCGTAATGCTGCTGCAGTATTTTTTCAAAGCTCAATAGTTTATATTAACAAAATATTTACATCAAATTACTTATATTTATTATATCAAGTTTCTCAATTATATATAGCTACACCTATGTGTTTTATTCTTAAAATATGATCATTAAAATACAAATGTACATGAAGAAAAATAAAACACATAACCACGTGTAATTGATAAACTTGATATAATGAATATAATAAATTTGACTTAACTATTTTCTTTTATGTTATTTATTTTTTATAAATATATGTATGTATGTGCACATTATTGTCGTATTTATGACAGAATATACATTTATTAATAACATCCCATAATAAGGAGAAATGCTATAAAGTTTTGGGGAATTAATATAATTACCAAAAAGTTTCAGTAATGACAAGAGAAGCTTACAGTGTGTGTTCTAAGATAATAAATGATAACTGTTCATTTGTCATTAGAATTAATAGTAATTATTTTATTTTTAGGCATCTTATTATAATTCTCTTACGCGCGTTTTTAAAAAATAAATAAATCATAATTCAAATATAGCTATAATTCTTTCAGCTGTGTTGATGAGGTACTTTATGAAATGTAGGCTCACGAGAGGTGGCAATGTTTGTCGTCAATGCAAACAACGTGTCCATTTACTTTTATATATATTTTTACATAAATATGATTCCATATCAAAGAATTTGTCACCTTTATGTAATACAAGCTTGCAAATATTTACACCGTGTCCTCCATAAACCCCACAAAACAAAGATTACGAGTTTGAAACTTTGGTGTAATAATTTGACTCACTGAAACTCTTGACTACTTAGTGCTGATTGATAATATTTTATTTTCGTTTTTTGGTTTACATTCAAAGCACAACAGATAAGAACACGTGCCATAATACTTTCTTAACGAAGAAGAAGCAAACACGTCCTCAATCTCTCTTTACAACTATATGAATATCCTCATCACACAACACTACTTTCCCACATACATACATATATATATGTGTGTGTGTTTTATGACCTGCGATGTTAATTATAAAACTTCATTTATAGATTACAAATAAAGTCTTATAATTAAAATCGGAGGTAGTCTCATATCTTATAGGAGACAAGAATTACTGATTCACATAATTAAGTAAGTAAATTAGTTTTACTGTCATCAAAAATTGAGAACAAACAAACGCTAATTACACACATCTAGCCAGTGGACGTCTGGCATATATCACATAAAGGGTGAGAAATCAATATGATATTGAAAATTTTACATAAAATAATAAACCTATTATCAAAATTAATATGATCAAGAAAGTAAAAACAAGTTGAAATGGGTTTGATTCAGCCTTTTTTTTAAAAAAAAAGCTATATATATAATTTGAATGGAAATATATAGATTAGATAATGAGGGTAAGAAGAGGAGGGAAGTGACCCTTAAACGTGAGGAAAGGCCAAATGAATGAAAAGAAGGAAAAAGGGAGGTGAAGTAATGAAATGAGAAGGTACGTACGTGAAATGAGAGGCAGCCAAGCAATAAGAGAGACAAAAGTGAAAATGGAAAGAAATGGGAAGGATGGGAGGAAGGGGAAGCAACAAAACGAGGACGCACGGTGTGATGGCTCAGTGTTGCTTGCAGATCAATGCAAAGATTTTTATTCTAATGGTTCCCCTTTCTCCTATAATGCCTGCCCCACACCCCTCTTTATGTGCATTCTTTGGCCTTTTCTTCCTTTTTCCCACCATTCCTTTTGCCGTACCTACCCCTTCATCACTCCTCCCACACTTATTATTATTATATTATTCACTAATCACCTGACCTTCTTAATTCCCTCTTCCATCCACTTAGTAAGAATTCGACTCTTATTTCATTAAAATATGGGTTCAAATTTCACTAGTAATCTAGCTAGGATGTTATCAATAAATAACTTTAAGTATCTCTAGTAAAGCTTTTTTGAATCATGTAGTATGCTAAGATTCTATTTATTGGGTTTTTAGGAGGCAGCCATTTGCAAAAAGGAAAAAAAGTATTACATCTGATTCTTAATATAAAATCTATTTTAACCATGCATCTTTATAAGAATTGGAGGTAGTATGTTAGTTGAAGTGTTGATTATTCACATTCTTTTCGCTTCAAAGCCTCTTCCAT
>NW_021634618.1:0-62108 GCF_004799145.2 Neltuma alba
TCACATCCTGTACACAAAATATTGGCCTTTTATAAACAGCACCTGCAAAAATGCCTCATATTTTCTTGAGGCTAATAATAGTAACATTAATTAATGGGTGCCAGCACACCACGCTCATTAGGGTGTTGCTGATTCACTTCTCCAGCTACGCCATCAAACTGCCTTCGTTGCCTCTCACGGAGATATAACACAGTCAAAAGACATGCCAACAGAGTGAGAATTGTTGCATTCCCCTCTTCCAAAAGCACATTTTCTATCCATGCTTCCAATTTTGGGAAGATTTCTGGCAAAGAATCAATTATTTGAACCTGAATATAAACAAAGGACATGTCATAAGGATCTAGGCTGCGAAAAATGAGAAGTTTGATCTGATACATATAAAAGCATTAACAGGCTAGTTGGCCACAGAATGTAGTGTTGATTCATCCCCTACAAAATTCCCATCAAATCATGCAATCTGCCAAAATTAGGTTAGAAGTTGGGAGTTCAGTAGGGGGTTGGAGTTGTCACCCTCGGCTAATATGCACCATACCCACCATATCCGAATCATTCTACCCTGATATTACTGTAAAATTCATTGGAATGGGGAAAATGCAGTGGCCTACATAGACGGAGACTCATCTAACATATCCATCATCATTTAAATAAATGTAAAAAGCTCGAAGAACCATTACTAAGATGCAAGGGCAACTACAATGATAGATTAGCATAGTTACTCCCCATTTAAAAATTATAACAGGCAATAAGCTAGCAAGACAGTATGCGTTAATAACAAAACTCACCAAGAAACTGTCACCATGATTCATACGTATCCACAAACTAGAAAGTGCAAGGGTGACAGGCAGCTTTGCAGCAGGATCATGTTCTAGAGCTTCATCATAGTAACGCTTGGCAAGAGATGAGATCTAATGGAAGCCCTTGGCCATGCTCATGCATGTACCCTAGATTGAACATGGCTTGTGCGTTGGCTTGCGATTTGGCATGCATATAAGCCTCAGCGGCTCGCTCATAATCCCTGACAGTGCCCTGAAGGGAAAATAGAGATGCAAGAAAAAAATGAAGGAAAGTTTTTTTTTTTTTTTTTGGGGGGGGGGGGGAGTACTATTAACTTGGCAAAAGCAAATTGTTGTAAGCATCAAGATGCCTAAACACATACCCGACCATAGTAATACGCATCTCCAATCAGCAAAGCAGCATGTTCATTTCCCTGCTCAGAAGCCTGCCACCATAAAGAATGAGCACGCTGATGCCTCTCTGCATCTGTACAAAACCCAGATTCACCAATGCAAATGCTACGATCCCCATATTTGTCCAGAATCCAAGCAGCATTACTTTGTGCTACCTCATAGCCCATCTCAGCCATTCTTGAATACAACATAAATGCCTTTCCAACATCACCTTTCAAGTATGACTCTAGCGCCCATCTGGACAAAGAACTCCAAGGACCCCTCTCTGCAACTAGTTTGTATAGCATAGTAGCCTAAGAACAAAAAAAAACTAAAACCATAAGCTGGTGCCCTTACTGGGTGGGGTAATTCAAGAAACAAAAGCAAGAATGCAAATCAAAAGTTTATTGCAGGCTCCTATTCACAAATCTAGTCTCCTTAATAACTATCTTACAAATACTGCAATAAGTACATATATCACATATGGTATTAAGCTAATCGCGGTTGTGTTAGAGAACGCAAGCGATGAAACGCCATGTGAGTTCTCTCACAGCCAGATATACAAGCAATGCAACCATCAGGGCAAGGGCTTGTTTGGTTTTGATATTTTTTTAAAATTACTTTTCAAAATAGTTTTGTGATAATTTCAAATTAATATAAGAACTGGAAGTAGTAATTTAATAACATTACTTGTAAGCACAAATACAACCTTTCAAGTTTCAATCGTGCAGATATGTTAATGTAATAAATAAGAGGGTTTAGTTACGAGTTAGTGGCGGTGGGGTTAAGCAGAAAAGGTTACCGTTAGTAGCTAAGGGCTATAAATAGGTGGCTTAAGACTAACTGTAAAGAAGCATGTGAGATTAATGAATTGAGTTCTGTTACCCCCCCCTTCTTCTCCTCCGCTCTTCCCTTCCCTTCCCATCATTACTATTCATCGCATGCCATGTGTTTGGTAGCAAATTTCAACATTGAGTGCATCAGCAGCAAAGCATATGCTAAATGTATGATAATAGATTTCGTACCTTCTTCTTGACAAATAGGTTGTGACAACAGATTTGTTATGTTCTAGTTTTTTTCTGATAAGGTAGTATACTTAATTGAATTATGCCTAACTAGGGAGACTCACCATTTAATATGTCCCTCATTTAAAAAAAAAAAAAATCATATTTCAAGTTAACTTGAGAGACATTTTGCCATAATGACATTTTTCTTGTTACATTGTTGTCCCAACTCCTACAGACAATCCAAAGTTATTAATGACCAGCATGATTTAAGGGAAATAATTGGCATATTGCATGATCGCAGCAAAGAGAAAATTAAAGATAAATTGATGAAACTATAATAATTATACAAACATGGAAGAATCAGTAAATCATATGAAATAAAACAAATATTGGGCAGGGAAACTATGAAGCACTCGGATAGATTAAAGAAGTAAATAACTAACTTACCAGTGGAATATTCTTCTTGAGCACAACACCGGTATGGAACATCCTTGCCAGCTGGTAGAATGCCTTTGGCTGGCCATTGTTAGCAGCTAGAGTAAAGTAGTTGTATGCCACCATCACATTTCTTTTTACCCCCATTCCTTTAAGAAACATGACACCAAGGTTATAGTGCCCACCAACATCTTCATTCTCAGCGGCCTTTTCAAAATATTCTTTTGCCTGTCATTTACACAGCAAACTGTTAAATAAACCATAGCTGTAGATATGTTACCCGAAAAGAATTTCATAAAAAAAACATAACTGTGCATAAGGGTGAAACAATGCTAAGGACAAGAAGCAAAGCTGATAGAACAGTTACCAACAAATGTCATTCATGTACTTCTCCGTTTTCTAAAACCCAACTCTTGGCCACTATCAAAGACATGCCATATTCAACCCTAATTTCTGTTACCAGCTTAAGAAGTAACTATATTAAGGATACCTCTCAGGTTTCAAGGATTTCTAACATTAAAGAAGAAACCAAATTTACAAAAGTGAAAGACTTTAGGATAACAAGCATAGCCACTAAGAAGAAGCAATGAAGGAGAAGGGATATAGTGTAAATATAAGTGATAAGTTAGAAGTATGCAGCAACAGAGAAAAGAATGTGATTTAGTCAGAGAAAATTAAATTGACGGAAATCAGCCAGTATGAGTTCAGATATGGCAAGTTACAGAGACCAAGGCAAATAAAGATATCATCTACCAATCAAAATACAGAGTCAGAGAGAAAATATAATCTCACTTTTGAGTAATTCTTCTCCACTCCATAGCCTTTTACATAGAAATACCCCATACCATTATAAGCAGAATATAATTGTTGTTTTGATGCAAGTGTAAACCATTCCATAGCTTTAGTGTAATTTCTTTCAACACCTGCTCCCGGGCATAAATCTCTCCAAGAAGTTCCATTGACCTCGGCTCCCCCTTATCTACGGCCTTTGAGAACCATGACAATGCCTTAGCATGATCACGCCTTAATCCTCTCAACCCAAAGTAGTAAAATAGGCCAATCCTGTACATGGCAGCAGCATTCCCTCTCTCTGCTTGATATTCCAATATCTGAAAGTCATCATCATCCTCCCCTCTTGATTTTCTCAGAGCTTCTTTGTTCTCCTCGGCTCCGTTATGGATCCTAACTTGATCAATCACTGGGGAATCTTTTGAAATTAGAAAACTATTTACAGCTGCTTCAGCTAATTCAGCGTAAAGCTTAACTGCATTTTCAGACATCTGCCCAAACAAAACATTTCATTAAACAGCGAGAACGAGGCAAACGAGATAGGTGAAAGAGGTTCCATTAAGAGTTAATAGTTGTAAATAAAAAAGCTACCCGATGTCCTTAAACAATTTACCCGACTAACATCTTTACTTGTCCTAATGATTTCGTGTTACTAATTTTCTATAGCGAATAGGACTTCTCCCAGGAAAAAAAAATAAAAATTCCTTTCTCTCAACAGCAACCAAAATACCAGGACTTTATTATCAAATAAAATGCAATGCAGTCTCAATAGTTTTCGATGTTTTACTTAAAAGAACTGAGTAACTAGGAAAATAAGCAGAATTTTTTTTTTTTGGGGGTGGTAGTAAATTGCTCACATCTTGGCGTGTATATGCAAAAGCCAAAGCCATTTTGGACTGCATATTACCACCCTCGGCAGCAAAGTGATGATGAAGAAACGCCTTTGCTTTGCTCCTCTCTTTCATAATGCCCATCCCATGCAGAAACCCTAGCACTGACTGCGCGGCCGGATATCCCGACTCACACGCCGCTTCAATCTCTCCAGTAGCATCCTCCATCATCGTCACCTCTCCTGAGCTAACCGCCGACATAATCTTTCCAATGCCGGAGTAGTAAAGCGCCGCCGACTCTGTACCCGGTTCGGCGGTAGTGGCATCTGAATCTGGCTCGAAGATTGGGCGCCATGACCCCGGGTCGAGCTCCTCGTCGGACTTGTGGGTGTCTGAATCACCGAAGTTGTCCCACTCGGCGTCGGAGTCAGGATCGGAGGGACTGTCGGATGAGGTGAGGCCCTCTTTGACGGAGTCCTGAGAGAGAAGAAGAACGACGGAGCGGGCGATGAGAAAATGAGGAAAGAGAGAAAAAATGAGGAGAGAGAGGAAAAATTTGCAGGCTGGTGATCGTCTACGCATTGTTTGGTTGAGAGAACGAGGAACAGAGAATTCACTGAGTGTCGGAGCGGCCGTGCTTCCTTCGCCGCGAAAATTTCTGAAAAAACTTGGTTGGAGGGCCGTTGGGAAAGTCAACTGTGTTGGCCTAACCAATGAGAACCGTTGGTCAAAAGAAAAAGTGAAAACCCATGGAAAATCTCCTTCCAAGCGGAAGATTTTTTTCTCCCCTACGAAAAACGAGATTTTCTGATATCCAGTCCAATCCGAATCCAAATTCTTAATTTAAATTTTTTTTTTTATAAATATAAAATTTCAATCCAATTTTAATATATTTTATCTCTTATAATCATTTATTTTTAAAATAGTTCTTATGATAATAATTGTTATACCCAGTATACTTGATTGGAAATAATATTTTTTAAAAAATATATTTATTATAAATAATTAACTTAACTATTTTTTTAATATCTTTAAATTAGTCAGTTACTTTTTAGGACCAAAGTTTTTTAATCTATCCAAATTAGTCAACTAATTCTTATATTAATAATATGATGTAGTATTAATAAAAGAATGTTGGGTTTAAATTACTTAGAGTGAGTTTGGTATGAGGGATTGGAAAGAAAGAGAGGATTTTGCTTCCCTTTCCTTGTTTGGCAATCCAAAATTTGTAGGAGGAAAGGGAAAATTTCATAAAGTTTGCACTCCCCTTCCCCTCCAAAATTAAAAAGATTTAGATAGAAAAAGTATATTTTTTTAATTGTCTTACCTAAATTGTTCATGACCTTTTTTAATATTTTCATCCTGCTTTTTTGCATTTCTTTCTCTTCTCACTCAGTTTGTACATAGTTATATATTTATATGCATTCATGTAATTATCAAATTTCTTAAAAAATATTTTTTCAATTAAAAATTATCAATGGAAATTTTTATTGAACATTATGAAAGTTGGAATATAAAAACAATTTAAATAGAAAAAGCATAAAATCATCCTTATAAAAATATTTTTCCTCTTTTCTTTTTCTAAGCCAAATAAGATAATAATAAAATCTATCCTTTCCCCTTCTCTCTAATCAATTCAAATCAGATAATTTTATAATCTCTCCCCTCCCTTTCTTTTCATTGAGCCAAACAGACCCTTAATTACAGTATAAATAAATTAATTTTTAATTATACTATCTCCTGTTCTTAATATAAGACTTTGTTTGACTTTTATTTTAGTACTAATTATAAGATCCCAATCCACTTTGTCTCTCATATTTATGCATTTTTTTCTAAAATATTTCCTTTAATAAGGGTAGTTCTAACCAATAAACTTGATTAGTAAGGATATTTTAGGAAAGACAATACATATTTATTACAAATAACTAACTTAACTTACTTTTTTAATCTCTTAAAATTAGTCAACTAGTTCTTATAATCAGGACTGAAGGTAGTATCTTAAAATTTTCTGCTTTCTTTTGGCCAAATAATTTTTTGTTAGTTTTAATTATTTTTAATCGTATGGCTTATGAGCAAGAATTTAGGCTTTAATTAAAAAACAGCTCCAAGTGAAAACTGACGGTCAGGTTTCTTGAGGGGATGGATGGTTAAGATTGTCCCATTTAAAACGACGTCGGCTAGGCACATCGGCCGTCGGATTGGATCAAATGAACCGCGAGCCACAATTACTGCTGGGGGGCTTGAAGAGTGAATCGCTTTGGCCTTTGGCAACTTCCAACTGAGGTTTGTTACCGTTCAATCCCTAGTAGTGCATCGCGGGACAACGAGAACAATGCAAGGCGGCTACTTCTGCCCTGCCTCCTTTCCATCGTCGGTTGAAGATAACAGCTTACTGTTATAAGTGCAAGCTTTTCTTGGGTTTCCTATTCTTTCAACCCTGAGTTACGAAGCTCGATTCTACTAGTCCACTACTCGCCAGAAAGCTTATAATCTCAGTATTGTAATCGGAGTCCACCGCCTTTTCTCTTCAAGTTTGAAACTTCTTGTGGTTTCACAATGACGCGGGTGTACGGAACCGGAGTATTCGACTTTCGTCGTCATAGGGTGGCTGAGTACCCGGTAGCTGAGAAAGTGGAGGCCAAGCCTGGGGCTACGCTTCCAAGCACTATTACTCTTTCGGAGATTCAACGTGATCGACTTACTAAGATTGCTGAGGCTAATTGGTTGATAACAGGTGACCCTGCTCGTCCCAAGAACCTTTTTGATCCGGAATTGGTTAAGAAAATTTATGAGACAGAGTTGCTGGTTAAGGAGGGTCATAAACCCGTCCCACTACAAAGGGTTATGATTCTAGAGGTTAGTCAGTATTTGGAGAATTATTTGTGGCCAAATTTCGATCCAGAGACTGCCACTTTCGAGCACGTTATGTCCATGATGCTCATGGTGAATGAGAAGGTATTTTGCTTCTTCCATAGCTTTTATTCGGGTTAATGTAGAATGTTAACTCCTTATGATGAACTATCATACAACGTAGGCTGCTAAAGGTAGCAAAGCACTTACTAATTACTTGCTAATGTCATAACGACAGCGGAACCGAATCATTAACTAAGTAATTATAGTGGAATATGGATTGAATGACGAATTTTTAGTACAAGTATTTATAGGACGAGGACCAAATCACATTGGGGAATGTTTCTCCTGATGTTCGGCCAACAGGGGAAGAAAGAAAATAAAGGGAATAAATTTTAAAAACCTTAACCGCTGTACGTCAGTGCTTCATAATTATGAAGTTAATTGTTTGCAACTTAGAATTAATTTGAAAATCTCTAGGAGAAAAATAAGGTCTCCATAACTAATAAAAATGCTTGCACCACTTGCAGTTCCGAGAGAATGTTGCAGCTTGGGTGTGCTTCTATGATCGCAAAGATATTTTCAAAGGATTTCTTGAGAAGGTTCTTAGGCTGAAGGAGGTCTGTATCCATATTTCCCTCTGGTATAGTGGTATTATCATTGTAAGATTTAGTCATGCATTATAAAGAAGTGCAACTTTCAATTGTATGTTCTGGTTTGAGTGGGTTGCAAATGTACAGTACTGCTTGCTAATCACCACAATCTGGCAAATCCCCATCAGCGTTGACATCTTTTTTGTTTTGTCTTCTTACACTGCATATCTTGGTGAAATATTTTCTGACTTAGGTGCATTAGTCTCATACATGATGATTTAGAATGGCATCTTTTGTTAAGGTCGTCCATAATGTGTGATTATTCAAATTTCTCTTCCCATTTTCTTTTATCAATTTGAAGTTTAGTAATTGGCCTGCTAAAAACTAAGGTTGCCATCTTTGTTTTGTGCTTTATGGTTGACCTATTAAAAAACTTGGTGTAGAGTTTTATCACTGAATTCACACCCATGAAAGAGAGCCTAGAGATTCAAACACTTACGAAAAGAAAAAGGTACCACTTCTACAGGAGAAGTGAGTTCAAGGATCTGAAACACATGCAATTCTATAATCAGTCTGTGTGGAGTGGACTGTTCGCCCAATACGATTGATAATTCCTATTCCCTTATCTGCTACTTATTCTAATCTTTCTAAAATCAAGGGGCAGAGATCATAGCTCCTAAGTGGCCGTTTGGTATTCTTTTCCCTTGGTTTTGCAATGTATATGTGTCCTTGTAATAATCATCCGATGGTTTTTGTTTAATCTCTTTTTGTTGTTGTTTGTGCTATGTTTAAGAATATTTCCTTGGCTTGGACTGTGAAATGTTTTTTCTTTGGCACTTGATGGCACCATTTGATATTTAGAGAAATTATACTGGATCTAACATTTCAAATTTAACTGCAGGGAAGAGAACTATGCATAGCAGAGAAGACCAATTACTTAGTTTTCATGATAAACCTCTTTCAGGTATGCTGGCTAGGTTCTTCTTCCTTTTGTTAGGTCATATTCAAAACATTTTATTTTATTTATTTGTGTGTTGTTACCAATAACTTAACAAACATGCTTGTTAATACTGCTAATGCATCTTTGTATTAGTGGTGTGCTGTTTTCATTATCTAAGGTTGGTTTCTTCACTACTTAGGGACTATTGTACTTTAGCATAATCCTACTTTCAGCTGTATCTTGACGTTATGAAAACAGTTTGGGAACAGATATGCTATTTTCATTTTTTGGGCCAAAGCTTTGTTGTTCTTATAGAATACGGTCTGCATCTAGTTCAGATCCTGAAATGAATATTATCAATTCAGTCCCTGCTCTTTGCATTGATTTTTAAACAGGTCCCTAAACTAATTTTTTGCTCCTGAGACACTCCCTACATGTTCCAGCGTTTTTAGGGTTCAGCACTAGAGTTATAGAACATTTTTTTCATAAAAATGCTCTTCAAGTTACCCATCATCCAATATGGCATTGATTTAATGCTGATGAGGCTAACTATTGCCTTGAGTGGCAGGTATTTCTTTCGGTGTGTTTATTTTTTCCCTAAAAATTTTAAAACATTTAAGGTAAATTTCATAATTTTGTAAATTGAAAACTGAAATCAATGATATATATTATTTTGTTTATTTGTATTCATGGAGTTTTGACTTCTCTGTTTCTAGTTTTCATCAGCAGTAAGCTTGACAATCAGAATAATAATTTCCGTATTTCCAATCCCTTTACTATTTATGCCAAAATCATCCTAACAAAACTGTTGCCAAAGCTTCCCTGAACATTGCGGCTTAGCCATTAACTTTGGATTGCAGAGTTTGGAAGATGAGATTGTCAGCATGACAGTCTTGAGATTAGCAAGCTTGAAATCCTGGTACTGCTTATCTTATGGTCGTTTTCAGGTAAGATGAGACAAAAGTGTATTTTTATGGTGTTGCAATGTTACTGTCTTTTCCCAATTATTGTTTTCGGTGGAGAGTTGTGAATATGATTGTATACTTGCTAATTGCATTCTTGGGGAATTGAACTTCACTTGTGTAGACAGAGCTTTGCCTGAATCCAAGTCTGATCAAGAAGTGGAAAAGGATGGTAAGGAAGGAACCTCTGAAAGAAGGGAATTCTGATCCCTCGGCTACCCTTGAAGTGACATTCTTGAGAAATCTCATTGAAGAATTTTTGGAGGTTGGATCTTGTCAAGAATTTGAATCACAGATACAATTTGTCTTTTATTTCAGTACATTGAAAATTAGGTATAAATTCCTTCCTTTTTTTTTTTTTTTTCCTTTTTTCAGATACTGGGGTCCCAGGTTTTTCCACAAAGACAGTTAGCTGGTGACAATGAAGTCATTGATACTATGAATTTGGAGTCGGTTGATGATGCTTGTGTATTGTATTGTGAGAGGTTTATAGAATTTCTTATTGACCTCTTGAGTCAATTGCCTACAAGGAGGTATGCTAATATGCTTGTTTCCTTCCTCTGAAGAATCAAATTGTCTTGTTCATATAATATTATGTTATTCTGATTACTTAATTTTAAATTTATCATTTGGAAGGGGATATCATTTTTATGAAATTGATTTCGTAGTTAAAATCTCTTTGTTGTTTTGTCTTCCTTGCAACTATGGTTTGATGGAGGATGGACTCCACCCCATAAAGATAGGAGGCATCCTTCTATTTCTTTTGCAATGTTATTTTTATCATTTCATCTATGCTGTAATATTTATTTCCATTTTTCCTTTAACATCAGTTCGTTCTACCTCTTGCTTCTGCTCTAGGTACTTAAGACCTATTGTGGCTGATGTGGCTGTTGTGGCCAAATGCCATTTGAGCGCACTCTATAGGCATGCAAAGGGCAAACTTTTTGCCCAGTTGGTTGACTTATTACAATTCTATGAAGGATTTGAAATAAATGATCATACAGGAACACAGTTAACAGATCATGAGGTTCTTGAATCTCATTACAGTCATCTCCAATCATTTCAGCTGCTTGCATTTAAAAGGGTTGAGAAGGTATGCGTTGAAAGTAGCTTAGTCTGAATTCAGAATTAAAAAAAAAAAAAATTCTATGCTTGTGTGATTGAATTCAAATTTTGTTCTATTCTTCATACTGTAATATCTGTTTCATTTGTTGTGGTGGTTGCAGCTGCGAGAACTTGCATTGAGTAACATTGGTTCGATTCACAAGCGTGCAGATCTATCTAAGAAACTATCTGTTCTTTCTCCTGAGGAGTTAAGGCACTTGGTTTGCTGCAAGGTGTGTGGATAATGGTCGAAAATTTTTAAAATGTTTATAATCTTCGTATTCATGACATTTGATCTTTTGGCATCCCCTATGATATATGTGGAATTTTAGAGCTGAACTGATTGTTGCTATATTTATGTGTCTATCTATTATTATGACTCTATTTTATCTTCCTTCTGGCCTTGATCAACTGCATTAAAATTGGGCTGATTTGGATTTTGGACACATTGTATTTCTGCTATGAATAAGTGATACATGTTATGTAGTTTTTATGCTGGAACATGAAACATGAACCTTCAGTTTTTGGTACATCTTTATTTTTGTATGAAAGCTTCAATTCTGTTGTAGTGTTTGGTCCTGGCATCAGGAAGGGGGGAAGTTATCATTGAGCGGTGTATTTAAGATTTTAAGGCCGTTTTGTGAGTTCTGCCAGAGTTCTAACTAGTTCATGCGGACTGGTTTCGTCAATCCATTTATTATTGGCCAAAGAAAGATCCATTTGTTAAATTCAATACATCATATTTATGATCTTGACAGTTGCCTCTTTATGCAGCTTAAATTGGTTTCCCAAGAAGATCCCTGGTCAGAGAGGGTTGATTTTCTTATTGAAGTGATGGTGTCGTTCTTTGAGAAACAACAGTCACAAAAAGAAGCCATCAATTCTCTTCCGTTATATCCAAATGAGATGATTATGTGGGATGAAAGTGTTGTACCAAGCATAAATTACACTGGTGAAGGTTGTTTGGCGCTGCCAAAGCTTAACTTACAGTTCTTAACACTCCATGATTATCTCCTTCGAAATTTTAATCTTTTTAGACTGGAATCAACATATGAAATACGTGAGGATATACAAGAAGCCGTTCCACATCTTCTTGCATATATTAATAACGAGGGAGAAACTGCTTTCCGTGGTTGGTCAAGAATGGCTGTACCAATCAAAGAGTTCAAGGTCACTGAGGTAAAGCAACCTAATATAGGAGAAGTCAAGCCAGCTTCCGTGACAGCAGAAGTTACTTATAGCATTTCCAGTTATAGGGCACAGATAAGATCAGAATGGGATGCTCTCAAAGAACATGATGTTATGTTTTTACTTTCTATTCGCCCATCATTTGAGCCTCTTACTGCAGAAGAAGAAGTTAAAGCTACTGTGCCACAGAGGCTTGGCCTTCAGTATGTTCGAGGATGTGAAATTATTGAGATTCGTGATGAGGAGGGAACTCTTATGAATGATTTCACTGGAAAGATTAAGCGTGATGAGTGGAAGCCACCAAAGGGGGAATTGAGAACCATAACTGTGGCTTTGGATACTGCACAATACTACATGGATGTCAACAACATTGCAGAGAATGGTACAGAAGATGTTTACGGTACATTTAATATACTGATGAGGAGGAAGCCCAAAGAAAACAATTTCAAAGCCATCTTGGACTCAATAAGAGATCTGATGAATGAGTACTGTATTGTTCCTAAGTGGTTAGAAAACATATTTCTTGGTTATGGGGATCCTTCAGCAGCACAGTGGACTAATATGCCTGATCTGTTGGAGACAGTAGATTTCAAAGATACTTTTCTGGATGCTGATCACTTGATAGAAAGTTTTTCAGATTATGAGGTTGGTGTGGTTTGTATTTGACATTTATACGAATTCATTCTTGAATGGTGTGATTTAAATTTTCTTCGAATTATATATCAAATCAGGCACACGACTTAGTTCTTCCTTGGTACTGCAGGTTTCTTTTGTCAATCCTGATGCCACAGAGAATTTGAATCCAAAGCCTCCTTTTCAGATCAGACTTCCTCGAACTCTAAAAGGAAACAGTGGCGCCCTTCCAGGAAATATAGTGTCTACCGCTGATGTAAAGAATGATGGCAATAAGCTTGATGCTAATCATTTGAAAGAAAAATTAATCGTGGAGACATATACTCCTCCTGATCCAGGCCCTTATCCCCAAGATCAGCCAAAACAGAATTCAGTTAGATTCACACCCACACAGGTTCTGTCAAGTCGTCTTCTCAATTATACAATATCACTTTTCATGAGCAAAAACATATTCTTATTTATCTTTCTCCTGATGTGTGATGGTTATCTTGTATCAAAAACATGTTTAACAATCTATATTGGATTCAATACGCCTGCAGCTGGCACAGAAACCTTTAATTTGCGAATATGGTGTATTCATTTCTATGTCAATTATATAATTTTCAGCAATCCAGCATGACCATAGCCCACATTTAAATGCTTGTTGTATTGAATGTAATGTAAACATTCCTATTGAGCAGATTGGTGCGATTATCTCTGGCATTCAACCTGGCTTAACAATGGTCGTGGGTCCACCTGGTACTGGAAAGACTGATACAGCTGTGCAAATTCTAAATGTCCTATATCATAATTGTCCTTCACAAAGAACCTTAATAATTACTCATTCAAATCAGGCTTTGAATGACCTGTTTGAAAAGATAATGCAGGTAAAATTTTATTTCTTCTTTATACGTACATCTAATTTGTGTTTTACGAATCTGTATTTCTATCCAGCCGTTGATATGGTAGTTCTAACCTTGTAAAATTAACTTATCACAGAGATTGGGCAACTCCTCTACGCTAATTTTCAAGGCCTTTTGTTTCTTCTTTTGTTCTTTATTTTGAGTTGAGGATGTCACTTTGTGCTTTTTCCTCCTTCTAGTACATTTTTTCCTTGATAAAAAATCTTAGAGCATGTTTGGATCACAGTTACAAATGCCAAAAGCTCATTGGAAATGGTGAAACTGAGGTTGCAAACTGAGTTGGATAAAAACTGTTATTTGGCTAGGCTAACTTTTCCAGCCAACTTCTGGTCTTCAACTTTAGTTGGATTCAACGGAGAAAAATCTGACTTTTCAAACTGCAGTTTCAAACGATGATTATTAAAAATGAGCATCCCAGATTTACCCTCATATTTTCCCCTCTGTGTCATCTCCTTTGTTAGCATAATGAGTTTTTATTCAGACCAAATGAATTTTAATTTATATTCATGTTTGTCCATTATGTATATTTAATTAATTATCTACAATGTGTTTTCAAATTTTTCCTCTTAACAAATATTTTTATTTTATAATTTCACAAATAAACTATTTATATTTTATCATAATAATTTTACATATTTTTAAAACTATTATCACATTGAAGACATAAAATTTCAAATACTATTATTCAATAAAATCTATGCCGTTTTCAGTCATTTTACAACTAAACTAACTTTTTTATTAATCATCCAAACAACTTTAAACTTTTTCAACTGACTTTTTAAAAACACTTATCCAAAGATATCTTAACTGACTTTTACTCTAATTTCAGTTACAAAAGTCAAACAATTTTGCCCAATGCCAATCCAAACATACCCTTAATATGCTGTGCATTTTTCTTGCTCAATGCTGTTGAACTTTTTAGAGTTGCTGAAGAAAACTTATTGAGTTTTAAGGAGATGGTTGTCAGGTTTTTCAATTAAATTATGGCACACGAGTGACTTTTTGAAGAATTCAACTGCTTGAGTTAGAATTAGTGTCCCCATCTTATGTTTTTATTGAAAAGCTTTATAGTAAACACTTAATGAGTTTTATCTGGGATCTTTGTAATGCTAGGAAATACAAAATAATTGTGGATTTGTTTTAGGCGTCGTTGTTTTTGGTCTTCCAAGAAGTATTGCTTTGATGTATTGATTTTTTTTTTTTTTTTTCCCTCTCTTAAAAATGTGGACTAATACTATTGAGAGGTGTTAAAGTGTGCAAAGTCTGGAAGCCTGTGGGTTTTACTTATTGCCTTCTGTTCATAAGTTTATTTATCTATTTACTTTTTACTTTGGTATTTGATTTAGAGGGATGTGCCCGCACGTTATCTTCTTAGACTTGGTCAAGGAGAACAAGAGCTAGCAACTGATCTTGATTTTAGCCGGCAAGGCCGTGTTAATGCAATGCTTGTCAGACGGTTGGAGTTGCTGAGTGAAGTGGAGAAGTTGGCAAGGTCTCTTCAATTGCCAGAGGATGTAGGTTATACTTGTGAAACTGCAGGTTACTTTTGGTTGATTCATGTATATTCACGCTGGGAGCAATTTCTTGCTGCCTGTTCTCAGAACAAAGATAAACCTACCTTTGTTCAAGATCGCTTCCCCTTCAAAGAATTCTTTTCTGACACGCCACATCCAGTATTTACTGGTGAATCTTTTGAGAGGGACTTAAGGGCTGCTAAGGGGTGCTTTCGGCATCTGAAAACTATGTTCCAAGAACTTGAAGAGTGTCGAGCATTTGAACTGCTAAAGTCAACAGCAGATAGGGCCAACTACTTAATGACCAAGCAGGCTAAGATTGTTGCCATGACTTGTACTCATGCAGCTCTAAAGAGGAAAGATTTCCTTCAGTTAGGTTTTAAGTATGACAACCTGTTAATGGAGGAAAGTGCCCAAATTTTAGAGATTGAGACTTTTATTCCAATGTTACTCCAGAGACAGGAAGATGGTCATGCACGTCTTAAACGCTGCATCTTGATTGGTGATCATCACCAGTTGCCTCCTGTTGTGAAGAATATGGCTTTCCAAAAGTATAGCCACATGGATCAAAGTTTATTTACAAGATTTGTCCGTTTGGGAATTCCTTACATAGAGCTAAATGCCCAGGGAAGAGCCAGGCCAAGTATAGCTGAACTTTACAATTGGAGATACAGAGAGTTGGGAGACCTTCCTTCTGTGAAGGAGG
Organism: Neltuma alba; assembly: GCF_004799145.2. Lineage (NCBI taxonomy): Eukaryota > Viridiplantae > Streptophyta > Magnoliopsida > Fabales > Fabaceae > Neltuma > Neltuma alba. The sequence goes on from NW_021634618.1 coordinate 15,620, forward strand.
AAGCGATATTCCATAGGGCAAACGCTGGATTTTCCTATGACTATCAGTTAGTGGATGTTCCAGATTACCTGGGTAAGGGTGAGACCACGCCTTCTCCTTGGTTCTACCAAAATGAGGGGGAAGCTGAATATGTTGTCAGTGTCTACATATACATGCGTTTATTAGGATATCCAGCAAATAAGATATCAATTTTGACTACATACAATGGTCAGAAACTTCTCATCCGTGATGTAGTAAAAAGAAGATGTGTTCCATATGACTTCATCGGTCCTCCTAGTAAGGTATGCTACTTAGTCCTTTTTTCATCACTTCATATCAAACTGTGTCAGTTTGAGTTTAGTTTCTTTGACACTGATGGCTTCAATTGTGAGTTCCTAATTTCTGAAGATGACTTAATTTGCCTGGACAGTCAGAAGTCACTTGGACAAATTCTAGTGTTGTGTGTCAGACTGATGGAGATCAACCAGATAATGAGGAAAATACAGAAAACCTAATAACAATGAAAATACAGAGGAAACCTCTTTAAGAGTCCAACTGCAATAGCAAGATCACAAAATAGCAAGTTACAAACAGGAAAATATGCAGAAAAATAAATGACAATGCTCGGCCTTCAGAATCTAACCCCTACCAAAATCATTTTATGTTTTTGTATGCCCTTCTCCCACTCTTGTTTCATTCTTTACAAGCCTTCTAACCCACCAATCCAAAAGTAGCTTGGGTCTTGCCCAACTCTACCTCAAACCGAAAAATCATTAATGGAAGTCCTCTGTTTTCTTGCATTGGTTATTGGTAATTCTGGTCATCCAACTAATATGGAAGATGACATCATTATGAACACCATGATTCCCGTCTTTTCAACCAGTTCCTTCTTGCTTTTGGCTTTATATTCAAGAAGCGAGTATATTGAAAACTTCTGTTGTATCTTGATGATCTTGACAGAGACGTTCAGGGGATTGAAGATGTCTGAATGACGTCACTTTTACTCAATATAAGTGCAATACATAAATAGATAATGGGCAAACAGAACAGCCAATGTGTCTTGAGTTTTAGGAAATGACAGTCTGGTTTAAATTACAAGATAATTATAAAGATCAAGAAATATTCCAAACTTTGTGAGTATAAAAAATGGATACATCAGCTGAATAATAAACTAAATTAAAGAAAGATTTGTGTTATTAGACTGTGAAATGCGTTGAATAACTTAATTATTTTAATGAAATGGAAGAATATTTATAGGGGCCATGACACCAAATTTGTTGCTAGAATCTTGTAATACTGGTAGAGAAAACAGACTATGTTAAAATAGGAGATAATAGGAAAATCAAATAACAAAAAAATTAGGAGGATAAGAATCTGGGATGGTAATAATATAGTCAGCACATGTTGAGTAAGGGAACTTAAAATCTGGTTTAGTTATTATGAAAGTTGTCTACTCTTGTTGCTGTTGATTTTGTAAGGGAATCCTGTTGCTTTGATTGTATATGTTAAGAATTGACCTTATCTTCGGTTTTTCCTCATTACTGCCTTCAGATCGCTACTGTTGATAAGTTTCAAGGTCAGCAAAATGATTTTATATTGCTGTCTCTTGTACGTACTCGATTTGTTGGTCACCTGCGAGATGTAAGAAGATTGGTGGTTGCCATGTCTCGTGCTCGACTTGGTTTATATGTGTTTTGCCGCCGTTCTCTCTTTGAACAATGCTATGAGCTGCAGCCTACATTTCAGCTTCTGCTCAAGAGACCTGATAGACTTGCCCTGAATTTGAATGAGATTGCATCATATACTGAACGGCATGTTGAAGATACTGGACCTATTCATCTCGTCAGTGGCATTGATGAGATGAGTAGTATTATACAAGAACTATACCAGGTGTGCCTCATCTCATATTTACCATATCGTCTCTTTTGTTTTGTAGCTTCTGGTAATTTTGGTTCATCCTGAAAGGATTCCTCATCTCCTGCTTGAGGACTCTGATAAATTCTTCAATTCAGAACAAAAATTTCTGAAGTTATCATTTTTTTCAATTTTCTTTCATTTCAGGCACAGATGTTGAGACATCAGTATGAGCAAAATAATTTTCACTTTAGTCACGCAGCACCTTCCATGGATACAAACGAAGTGAAACATGAGGACCAGAATTCGAATGGCCATGCAGAGGAGAATAGGCCACTTGAAAATAACACCGAAGATGTTTCAATGACTGATGGCCATGCAGCTGAAGATATACAACTTGAAAGTAACACAAAAGATGCTCCAATGAGTGATAGACAAGTAACTGAAAGTGCACCGCCTGAAAGCAACCCGGAGGATGCTAATATGGTCGATGGCGATGCTAGTACAGCGGATGGAGCAGCTTCGATCCTTGACAGTTAGGCTGGGAATCACCTATTGTTGAAGGAGGGATCGCAGTAATTGTCTAGCTGCCTAAAATAGTTTTGCTCCATAAGTTTGAAACCAAGTTTTCCAAGCACCATCGGAGCCCTCCTTTAACAATACAAGGGAACTTCTGGGTGTCGTCTGTGACGGGCAGGATATCATACTCATCCATCCGCAAACGAATGTGCCACCCATTATGTAACACAAATGTCATGTTTGTATGTAGATTTTGAGGCTGATATTAGCAACCTAGATGTTTTTTTAGCTTCCTGAGAAAATCGATTTAGTAACAATTTAAATTGCATCCAATGCATGAAGGTTGCAAGTTACAAAGATCAAGTGGCTTCCGCAGGACCAAATTACACAGAAGCAGTATGTTTTACTGCTACAAGGGAATATGCAGACAAGGTGTTTAACAAGTATGCTTAACGACAGGTGGTGGCTGTGGGAGAGAATTGCCTGGGGCCAATAACATGCTTTATCTTATCAGGTGGATTGTAAAACGTATGAACAACTAAATTTTTGAACGTAATATAAATTAAAAAGTCTCAATTAATAATTTATGAAAAAAAATGTAATTTGAAAGACATCATTTTTTCACCTCAATTAAAGAGATTAATTTTTTTTGTTGGTATGATGTCAATAATTTCATCTTATGACAAGGAATTAGGAAAGAATAGAGCATGATATCAAAAATTATTGACAATATAAAAATTCCCTTCAATGTTACCATCATTTTTACGATGTTAAGCAAATATTATTATTGTAATAAATTAAAAAAATCTCAAGATTTCAGTTTCTTGTAGTCAGTTAAATAATGGTTAATGTCATGTCGAAGTATTTTTTTTGTGTACATCTGACACCAAGGCAATAAAAATATTTTAGAATACTGGATACACCTAAAAAATATTTTAGAGTATTTGATGCACTTAAAAAAATACTTTGAGGTGCAATTTATTCAAAACGTCAACTCACGATTTATAAGTTAATTAAATTATTGGAAATAAAAATAAAAATCATTAGATGTTACATGATATTATAGGGTTTATAACATGAATTAAAAAATTTCTAAAATTTATTCATGTTCGTAGCATCAAAGTCCCATTTTTCATGGAAAAATTATATTAGGTCCCACCTAAAAAAAATTAAATATAATTTTTTTTTTAAAATCATCAAATTAATTTAAAATCTCAAAGGATCTTAATGTAAGAAATTCTATCTGTTTAATTTCTAAATTGTCATCTTTTTTTTTTTAAGTATGCATTATCAACTTAGAAGGCAGTTGTTGACAATTTAAAGTGTAATGGATAATCACTGTTACGACAGGTATTAACAACCTATGTATTAAATCGTTGTGATACGTTGAGAAAATGTAATGTTAATATTTATCATGATAGTTATTAATCATTATATTTTAAATTGTTAATTATTGCTTTTTAAGTTGTCAATAAAATGTATACTTAAAAAAATAAAAATAATTTATTAATTGAACAAATAGAATTGCTCCGGATTTCATAGTAATTTGATGATTTCAACCAATTCTCATTTAATTCTCTTAGTTAGCACCTTGACGCACATTTCCCTTTCTTTTGGGTTATTTCTGTGAGGCTTTCAGCACAAGTAGTAGCGGGCAATTGGCGCTGCATTTTGATCGGGGATTGCCGGGGCTAAGTTATCCGTCGTCGTTGCTATGTCAGTTGAGCTCAAACTCTCACGTTCCAATCGTATCTATCGTCCTTCGGTAAAACTCAGACCTCGTTTTCGCTCGTTCTCTCTCTACTAGCAGACCCGAAAGCGTTCTTCTTAATTGGAACTTTCAGGAAACTCTGGATGGAAAAATCATCGTAAAGACTGAGTCTCCAATTTCCCACAATGGAGTTCGTGTTACTATCAAAGGATCCGTCAACTTGCAGGTGCTAACTGAATCCTTTGTTTCGTTTGGTTGCTCAGAAATAACAAGAAAAGTGAAGCTAAGAAGATATTGATCGTCTGGCATTCTGTTCTTATTGTTGTTAAATTTTAAATGGCTTGGGCGCCGTGCTGTTTTTGAAGGTTCGCGGAGGATCAGCAGGGGTTATTGAGTCGTACTATGGAGTTATTAAGCCAATCCCCATTGTGTAAGTATTAGTGTATTACTTATGGTCGAGTTCCTTCATGTAGAAACACAGTTGTGATTTAAAATTAAAAAATAAAAATATAATGGGTGAAGAAACTGTTTGAGATTTTAAATAAAGGTGCTATTCATTTCCATGGAGTTAAGTAGCTCTCTACTTGTAAATCCCAACTTGTTTAGTTTGATGTACTGAAAGATTTGTGAAAACAATCACTCTTGTTTTTTATGCTGGAAGATAGCTACCAAAGGATTTTTTTTTTTTTTTAAAATCATATTGGTTGAAAAAAAGACTTTGAAGAAGCTCTGAACCACTCAAAGCAGGAAAAACACTCCTGAAAGAGAAACTTTTGACCAAAATCTGCACCATATTTATAGAAACCATTTTCAATCTTTCGGTGAGGATCATACCTTCTATTTATTTTAATTTGCATTTCTGGAAAACCCATGGTATATTTAGCTTTTGATCTGCTGTTCCTGCCCATCGTTCACTTGTATATTTTGCATGAGAAGGGGAAACTTTCATGAATTTGAAACATAAAAAACCTTTTTCACGGTGAAGGGGGTAATTGTGTTTTCCAGCAACAATTTTATTCTGGACATTCCATTGCTAAGTTCAGACCTAGGACTAGTTCCTTCTTGCTGTTTTTGAAATTCTTTGAATCACATCAAAATAGGTAAAAATGATATTTATTTCTGGCCTGTAAACAGGAAGAGGACCGTTGAAGTTGGTTCTTCTGGAAAGATTGGTCCAGGTACAACGGAGGTAGTATACCAATGGTGTATAAGTGGAAATGTTTCAATTCAAAGCATATTTGTGTGCAATAGTAACTTGAGTAGAATTCTATTCTGGCATCCCTTCTTAATCTAAGTTGATGCTTTCATAGTTATTTTTATCTATCCATTTACTTTGTAGCCTTTCATGTAACCAATAAATTGTTGCTCTTTTCTCTCTTGATTTTGCCTTGACTCTTGATTGAAAGAATGGAATTAAATTGAACGATATTGTTTTATTAAAATCATTGGAATTTAGAAGTGTGAAATGTGGTGACATATTTGCATATGCTGCCTAGTTTTGCTAAACATGACTTACCATTGCACTAAATCAAGTGGGATCAATTTTTTTAATTGGCAACATCAGATGGTGTTCATAAGCGCACGCACAAGTTGCTTCCTTAAGTTGCAGTGTTTACTTTGTTTTATTCTGATACTTCAACAATCTAACTTTCAAGTGGATTCATCTGGGTTGAGGCATGCTACATATATAAAATATAATTTCACCTCGTTGTTTGACTTGTTCACTTATTTTGTTCTTACTGCGAATTTTGCAATCTTTAATTCGACAGATACCTTTCTCAGTGATTCTGAGACAGCCTGGCAAGGATTTAGAAAGATTCTATGAGACTTTCCATGGTTCAAATATCAATATTCAGGTAATTTTTATACAGGAGATGCTTTGTTGGTCAGTCATCTTTATAAGAGATTGTTAGTTGTCATTAGTTGTTTCTACTATTCTTTTATGCCTCTTTTTGATATGCTGCGGATATATTTCTCTACATCCTATTTTATATATAATATCCACATAATTTGAACTCATGGTGATTGATAGCATTTTTAATAGTATATGGTCGCTGCAGATATAACTCGTGGATACTTGCATAAAACTTTATCAGCCACAATGGAATTCATCGTTGAAAGTGATAAAGGTATCATTCTGTTCTGTACACTATTTTTTTTTTCCCAGGTAGATGATCTATGAATGATCAAGCTACAAATTACTATTCTTTTTGTCGTTACATTTTCAGTTGATCTGCTGCAACGTCCAATTTCTCCAGAAATGGTTATCTTCTACATTACCCAAGACACTCAAAGACATGCTCTCCTTCATGAATTAAAATCAGGTATGTTTGAAATTCTTTCCACACCCCCCCAAATTACAATCAAGTCCTAAGAAAGAAAAATAATTACTAAAAAGTTCCAATAATAACCTGAGCACTCTGTAATGACAAGTTCTAGAGTGGAGAATGACAACTTTGTGACTTGTTTTGTAATTTTTTTCCCTTCCTTAGGACTTATTGTAATTCTCTCCAAAAAAAAATTGTACCAAGCTTCATGACTTCTATTTTTGTTCATCCCATTTTTTTCTTTTATTCTTTTTTGGGGAATAAATGGCCTCTATTATTCATAGGTCAACTTTAAGATCTCTGAACTAGCGATTCTTATCTTCCATTGTAAAGTAAACCTTCTTGTAATGAAAGGATAGACTGGCTTACATAGAAAGTTTGTATGTACCGCACTTGAAGTTTTTATGCAATCTCTGATCTGACTTCTAGATTATTGCGATTTGCAAATATCAATTACAATGGTCTCATGGCTGATGCAAAGGTATTACTGCATAGGTGGGTTTCGGGTGACTGGGAAAGTCTGTACTCAGTGCTCTTTGTCGGATCCTATCAGTGGTGAACTAACAGTAGAAGCATCTGCGGTTCCAATTCATTCCATTGATCTTCACTTGTTTCGTGTTGAATCCATTCTTGTTGGGGAGAAAATTGCAACTGAAACCAGTCTGATTCAAACTACCCAGGCAAGCAACACTGAAAATGCACCAGAGTATTTCAAATTAAAAAGTATTTTAATCTCCTCTCGCTTTATGTTTTTCTTCTCATAAAGCAGATCGCAGATGGAGATGTATGCTGTAATTTGACTCTGCCTATCCATGTAATACTTCCCCGTCTTGTGACGTGTCCAACAATTTTAGCTGGGTTAGTCCTCCATCCTTCATTATGTTTCATGAATATTTTCCACATGAAATTACTTATGCTCTGCTTATTATCGGTTGCCAGTGCCAACACGACAATATGCTTCTGATGTAAAATGATCTTGTGAAGAGTGATACAGGCACAGTACAGTTAATTATAGAAGTAAAAAGAAAAGATTCCTTTTCTTTTCTCTCCCCATATAACTGTTATCTCCCCTGAGAAGATTACAAAATGCCAACATGATCAGCTTTACTTGATTCCAAGTCTGGACCACATGACATCAAACTTTGTTATTAATTAGGTTGTCATCTAAGCGGAGAGAAGTGTAATATACCCAACTAGTCACTAGAAACATATGGTACTAAGAAGGTCGTGATAATTTAAAAGGCGCATGCTTTCTGTGTCTATCCTCTCCTCGTGTGACATAGCATCTATCTAACATCACCAAGATGATCAACATAGAACGCCTCTCTAAGCTTGTTATTATTTTCATGCAGTCCATTCTCAATTGAGTTCAAAATTTCCGTTGTTATAAGCTTCAAGTCAGAGCTTTCTAAATCACAAGTAAAGGTTGATCCTAGAACTCCTAGACTGTGGGTAAGTGTAATCCCATTTTCTTCCAATGGAAGACAAATGTGTTATTCTTATTTTCAGCTCTCTCTCTCTCTCTCTCTCTCACCCACTCAGTAGGCACTAGGCAGTAACATGTTTGTCTTTCGGAATTTATTGATTTATTTGAACTTTCAGCTGGCAATGGAAACATTGCCACTTGAGTTGGTTCGGTCAAAGTGAAATAATCTGGAGGAAGCCCCAAGAGAGAGTAGCAGCAATTGAATATGGCCTGTATTTGTACCTATTCCAGCTTTGTTTTTGGCGCTCCGCCCATTTCTTATTCATTTGTGCATTAATATTTCAGATTATGCCTTTTCAGTGTTCTTGATGGGCAAATCCGTTAGCATACATTTATGTCTGGTTGGTACATTTCGGTTTATGTAGACTTTTCTTTGTACTTGGAAGCATTGATTAGATATTAAGACAAGAAAGAACGTTCAGGGTTTCGCACGAGATTCTGAAAACTGCCGATCACGATTAAGTACCGTTGTTCCAGAGAAATTCATGTAAATATATATATAAATAAAAATCTCAATTAAGCTTCACACTTGAAGCCAATATATATCTGGTTTGGTTATGTGGAAAAATAGGAATCCTATAGATGCAATTTTGTTTTTACGGACCAATTTCTCGGTTACATGTTTGTTGTGAATATTCCTTGCGTGTGCTAGGCGTGTCAGGGACCAATGGATCTCATTCTCAATGTCATCCTTGATTAAAAACTCTTTTTTTTTTAGAGGGGTCAATGTCTTAATTAATTATGGCACAAATAGTATGATAGATTAAGGGCAATGTTATAACTTTCAAAACTTCTTAATGTCGCTGTTGATTGAAAGTGCACATACTCTTATTGATGGGTGGATGTCGTTTTTCTGTTTTTCCGCCAACGGTGTGTCGTGACTAATTAGACAATGCATGGGTAGAAGTGTGAGTATAACAATCCTGCAATTAATGACATGATTCTTTTGACGGCAGCCAAGCCATAACTGATTCATTAACAGGAACAGTGACACACAGGGAGCGTTGTATGTTAGTACACCAATGGTGAACATGGATGGTCAACAGTCAGCAAGTAGTGCCATCGACAATAAAAATTTCCAAAATATAATGTTTTTCCATTTTATTTTATATTAGTTGATTTTAAATTTATTTTGTCATGTTTTTGTGTGTGGGGGAGAAACTTGTGCAAGATCCATGGTTAGCCAAGCACAAGCCTCAACATGCGCATACATGCTTTGATAAAATCATTGATAGAAACTAATGCCCTCATCAAACTCAGGTACAAACAGCACTAAAAGAACTTTTATTTAAACACAAAGCACGCAGTTATTATTCTGGGAGACACGGATATTTATGCTGAAAATCTTTTTAGGGGCACACCAGTTCTCCAGTGTCACTCCTAAAAGTACAACTTCACTCAACTGAAAATTCAAACAACATGGAATGTTGGTATTTTTGACCAGGTCGGACAACAACAGAAGGGAAATTTGGCTGGTTTATGGCATTAGGGAACCCCTGCGTCTCCAAGCACAGGCCTGAATGCTTTCCATAAACAGCACGTTGTTTACCAGAAACACCATTGACATAGTTTGCAGTGTAGAATTGCATGCCAGGGGCATTTGTCCACAGGTTCAAAACCCTTGAACTTGAGGGATCCTTCACTTTCGCAGCATGTTTTAAACCTTCCTTCTCATCCCCACCCCCAAGCACGTAATTGTGGTCATATCCTATTCCAACCTGATTAATGGTGTCGCCTATCCTCTTCTCAGATGTAAAATCAAATGGGGTACCCTTCACTGGCTTAATTTCACCAGTTGGTACAGTATTCTCATCCACAGGAGTGATATGATGAGCCCATATCTGAATTGAATGGTCAAGGATGTTCCCCGAGCTGTGGCCTGCCAAGTTCCAGTATGTATGCTGAGCTAAGTTCACTGGAGTGGGCTTGTCCTTTGGCACTCCTTCCATGTCAAGCCTTAGAGTTGTCTTAGAAGTGAGTGTGTAAGTTGCAGTAACAGTAAGGTCCCCAGGATAACCTTGTATTTAAAAAAAAAAAAAAAAGGGAGGAAAAATATATAACTGGGGAGATAGAAATCATAAAAGGAAGAGATTCAAGAGAACAAGGGGAGGGATGAGTTACCTTCCTCCCCATCATGGCTGTGATACTTGAAAGTGATCGAAGGGGTTTCACCTTTCCTATATTCAATAACCTCCCACACCTTCTTATCAAACCCCATGTTACCACCTAGAAACCAGAAGAGGTATGGGAGATCAGGATATGTGCAAAATCACACAAAAGACAATTATATATCATCATTGTAAGAGTACTCTGTTTAGAAATGAGCATCCTCACTTGGCAAAAGGTTACATTTCATGCTTCCGATTTTCATATTTAACTCAGAATCATATCAGTACTAGTATTTCAAGAAAAAAGTAATACTAATTTCAAAAAAAGAAAAAACAAATAAAAGGTTTATGCACAATCATTGTAAGGTGGTCATTCCTGAGTACATAAACAGCATGAAACTACTACTTCAGAACCATAATAAACTGTATCGTATGAGGAGATAAAGAAATGCCAGCATGTACACCAGATGAGACGACCAGAAAATAATGCACATATATAATCCTATGATACAATTAACTTAACATTCATGACACATCTGAACTTGCTTTAATTTAAATTATCAAAATCTAAGCTTTTGTGCAATAAGAAAAATGTTAGATTTAGAGACCAATAACCAAAGGTATGATCCTAATCCAGTGCACATAAGGTGGCAAATTTTTTTTATGCTTGTGAAACAAGATTTTTTTTCATTTCCAAAAGAGAAAGGCGAAAAAAGGAACTCCATCTTGCGGCGTCACCTTTTCTCAGTCACTCTGTCTATAGTTCCAAAACGTGATAATTTTAATTCCCTAAAAAATTTTGGAAAAGAATAGCACAGGCTAAACAGATGCCAAATTCTTACCATGTAGACTGTTTGGGGGCTTGTTGACAGGCAATGAGTATTGAACTCCGTCAAGTGTAAACTTCCCGTCTTTGATTCTGTTCGCAACCCGACCCACAATGCAGCCAAAGTAAGGAGCAAGACCTTTCTGAATGCATCATGAATTTATGAGGGGAGAAATGATCAGAATAGAAGGAAAACGTAATCGATTCGACTCAAGAAATTCTCCATCACAAGACAGAGAGTACAAACCAGACATGCGAGTCTATGAACCAATACTCCTTTTACTCCCGACCAATAAAATCATACATTTCCCATATAATTCCCAATGCCTATTAATCAGGTGAGCTAATCAGGCCAAAATCGGTCCACCCATTATGATCAGTGAAGATATGATCCCACGAAAAGTGAAATCAAACTAAATAAGGGTTTACACAATCTTACCAGATATGGATCCACAGAGTCGAACCCGAGAACAACGTCCGACAAGGTTCCTTCAAAATTCAAACAGAAGGATGCGTGAGGAACATGCATCCCAACACAAATTGAAAAAGGGAAAAAAAAAAAAACAGAGAGAGCGAGATTAAATCACCATCTTTGCCAGGGACCGACAAGGAAGTGATGGTGCAGCCGACATTGGTGACGAGGACATGCATGGTTCCATTGTTGAGCTCAAAGAGCTCTGGTTTTTGGTTCTGATCTGCCATTGACGAGCTGTGAGAGAGAATGGAAAAGGGCAGAACGATTTCATAAGATGTGAAGCCTCGAAGAAGAAACGGACGCTATCTATAATCGCTATCGCCGGTTATGCCTGCAGGGTGCCGACTGTTACTGATTCGTTTTTTTTGTTTTTTTGTTTCCAGAATTTTGACCTCATTTTTATTTCTATCTCTTAGTTTAAAACTAACTTTTGCAATTAAAAAAAAAAACTAACTTTTGTTCGTGGAAAAACTTAAGGTCAGGGATAAAAAATACTGTTATACGGACAAAAAAAATCTTTAAAACAGGCAAAATAAAATCAAATTTTAAGATTAAATGACTTTTTGTAAAAAAATTTTAGGGATAAAAATCAAAATGAAATGAAATTTGATGAATTAAAAGTAATATTAATCTTTTGATTTTTTTAGTTTTATTTAACTTACAAGTTAAAATTTAGCCACTTTGTATAGATTTAACTTAAATAATAGGGATAATTAATCTGCAAGTCCTTATTGTTTCAATCAATTTTGAATGAGGTCCCTATAATTTTTTTTCTTTTTATTAGGTCCTTATACTTTCACCTGTTTTTAATTAGGTCTTTGTATTTATTTTTCTTTTAATCAAATCCTTATAAGTTCATCTTATTTTAAATTAAGTCCTTGAATTTTTTATTCTTTATTTTATAAATTCCAATAGTACTATTCTATAAACATAAAACAGTATATATTATTTAATATTAGTTTATAAACAATAATATTCTAGGAATAATAATAATTTTATTTTTTTCAGCAAAAGAATTAATTGTTCTAAAAAAATTTCCTGGATTAATTAATTATATTACTATTTTTATTATATAATTATTAATATTTTATATTTCAATATTAATGGATTTAATTAAATTTATATTTAATTAACAAATAAAAATTAAAGCTAGATGGACCTGATTAAAAATTTAATAAAATTATAATAACTTAATAAAAAGAAGAATAAATGCGAGGACCTAATTAAAAACATATGAAAGTAAAAGGACCTTATAAAAAGAAACAAAACTATAAAGATCTGATTCAAAATTAGTTAAAACTATAAGGACCTATAGATTAATTAACCCTAAATAATACTACATTTGATTCTTAATATAAGAATCAGTTTGATATTTAATTTGGTTTTAAACATAATTTTTCAATTCACTCTGTTTCTCATATTTATCTACTTTTTTCAAAATATACTCCATGCAGTAGTTACATATGTTAAATGTTACATCAAATAGTATTTTTAACTAATACATGTGATTAACAGGGGTATTTTAAAAAAGATTATACATATTTATTACAAATAACTAATTTTAAAAAATTTCTTAATCTCTTCAAATTAATCATTTAACTCTTATATTAAAGATCTGAGGTAGTATATATGCTGACCAAAGAAACTTAAACCATATATATAAAGAATAAAATCTAGATTCATTTGCATATATTTATTTAATGCAATTTTTTATTTGAGTCTTATCATAATTGATTTTTTTATTTATTAATTATGGTCTAATAGAATTTTAAAATTTTATGTACTGAATTTTTATTATTGAAAAAAAAAATCATGTACTGTGATTTGATTGGAGAATTTAACTTATTAAATATAAGTACAAGGGTCTAAATTTTATCCAAGTATGAAATCTTATGCAAGTCGCATGCCAGATATAACTACTGTACATGTGCTGGTCAAAAAAAAGATATAACTATTGTGATTTATATCTCATGCAATTTCATGTAAAATATTTCAAATACATATATAGATTGATATTTAAAACGAAAATATCAGTTTCTCTCAAATAAATACATAAAGATTTGTAAGTGATCTATTTAGAATATATATTCCGACTATCTCCATGTTATAAAGCTAAAGTTAATTGTATCTTATAATACTTAGATTCTATTTTATAAAGTTAGACTTAAAATGCTACCTTTGATCTGAAATTTTTAAATGTAAGATTAAAATTTACTTCAGTCTCTTCTTAAAATTTTAATTTTTTAATTCACTAGGACTAAAATATATAATAAGAATAATTGGCTGCTGTATTTTTAGTACGTAGATATTAATTTATTTCTTTAAAATATAAAAGCTAAAAATAATTTTTTTATCGAAATTTGTTTCTAAGAAAATTTATCTTTTTTTTGTCAAAAGAAAATTTATCTTTCTGAATCCTTTGTTCCCGAAAATTGAATCTCTAATCTAAGATTATGTTTACTACAAAGCATTAAAAATAAGATATAAGGATTTAGATTAGGATTGAGAAAAAACTACTAAGGTCCCGTTTGGCCGAGCGGTGAAAATCTCCCATAAGCACGTTTTACGTTAGCCGAGACAAAACTCCTCTCACATACTTACCTCGTATTCCGTAAATCATTATTAAAAAGCTATTTATAAACTACTCATAAACTGGTTCAAACAAGCCCTAAGAAGTATTTAATATGAATAATTTTTTATTTCATGGGATTAGATAATCTTATATTCTCTAATCCCAAATGTATAGATTTATCTAATCCCAGATAATAAACATTCAATCGTACCAAGCACTCTTTTAACAGATTTTTTTAATCCCAGTCCTAATCTTTATTCTTATTTTCAGCGCTTCCTTCCAAACCACCTAAAAAGTTTGTTTGTGTGTGTATACACTGTTCACGTACAGCGCTAAATCCTTCACAGTCGAGCAGTCACACTCTTCTCCCACTCATCATTCAATTATCTACGAACCCTTCGCACCTTACCTTTCTCTTCACAATAATGGCTGACGTCGTATGTCAACGCCGGCCTTCCAACCTCCACCTTAAGCTGCCGGAGCCCTCCCATTGCTTCCGCATCCCCGCCATTTCCTCCGCCGCAGACCTCACTCCTAACGGCGTTGAAAGCTTCAAGTTCTTGGCCACGGAAATAGTGGCACGGTTTACAAGGTTCGCGACAACCGAACTTCTAATAACCACGCTCTGAAGGTCGTCCATGGCAGTTCCGACCCAATGACTTCCCGCCAGGTCCGGCGAGAGATAGACATCCTCCGACGGACGGACTCGCCAAACGTAGTAAAGTTCCACGATTTCTTTGAGACGCCGTTCGGCGATGCAGGGATATTGCTGGAGTACATGGACTTGGGAACGTTGGACGAGCTGCTAAAGAACAACGGCACCTTCTCTGAATCTCAACTCGCCGCGGTGGCCCGTCAAGTTCTCGCTGGGCCGAGCTATCTCCACGATAAAAAGATCATAATATCCACCGCGATATCAAGCCGTCAAATGTCCTCGTGAATCAGAAGACGGAAGTGTGAAGATCAGCGATTTCGGAGTCAGCAAGGTTTTGTCTAGGACGTTGGACACGTGTAATTCATACGTTGGTACATGCACGTACATCAGCCCGGAACGTTCGACCCGAATAGTTATGGCGGGAATTATAACGGGTATGCGACTGATATACGGAGCTTAGGGCTCACTTTATTTGAGCTCTATGTGGGTCACTTTACACTTCTACCAGCGGGTCAGAGACCCGATCGGGCTCAGTTGATGTCTGCCATTTGTTTCAACGATCCACCAACCTTGCCGGAGAGTGCGCCCGACGAGTTTCGGAGCTTCATGGAGCGCTGCTTGAAGAAGGAATCAAGTGAGAGATGGACAGCGTCTCAGCTTTTGGCCCACCCGTTTCTACGTCAACAATAACCCGAAATCCGACTCGTATATTTCATTTTTTGCGATTGGGTTATTGTTGTTTATTAGGTACTTTGATTTTTGTTTCAAAACATTCTCTTTGTAAGCTCTGCTCAGACGCAAAGATTCAAATTCTTTTTGTAGCTATACAAAAATTGATTCGATGTTATTAGAAAATCTTGTGAATACACTTGAAGCAGCCGTATTTTCAAACAATATTATTAGCTTTTTATATATTGTTTATTTTATAACACTCTTATTATTAAAATTTTTAACAACTTAAAATCTCTTTTTCTGATTTGACTGGAAAAAAAGTATATTAACTATATAAGCCATAAGGCTAAGTATCTAGGTGTTCTTCATCTTTTATTTTACTATATATTTTTATTGTTTATATTTTAAAAGAATCAAATGTCCAGTTAATTAGTTATTCGGATGTTCAAGTCTTATTTTGCACATTTTTAAGAATTAGAGTTGGGTCTGTTGCTCAATGCATTTACATGTAATTAATTTCGTAATTAATTTTTTCAATGCTCAGATCCAGAATTGACTACGTTACTGATACACAAGTGTCAAATATAAAAGTAAATTAAACATATATATATGATCATATTCATTTGTCATAAAATTACATACATAGTATTCTTCAATATTCATGGCCCCTCTAGCTATTTAATTAGCAAAACAAGGATTTGAACAGTCCTTTTCCTATGTGAGGGAACATGTTTCCCTCTTCATATATAAGAGAACCAATCTCCCCCTAAGATATAAATTATATATAGTAAACACGTAGATCATACAAATTAAATGTATATAAACTTCTTCTTTTTCCTTCCTTAATCACCTTCCAAGTACTCTTCCAATCCTAAATGTAAGACCCTTATATACACTATATAAGGGTCTTATATTTAGGACCGAAGGAATATATATATATAGCTCCGATCTGGATTCTCTGCATCATTCATTAAGTAATTGTAGATTATACATAATGCATTCACGAAGAGATCAAAGGAGAAGAGAAAATTGGTGTCAGCAGAGAGATGAATTGATAATAATCACATATATTGATATATGATTATTGTGTTAATTAATGTAGAGAATTCATTTAAATATTTAAACTAGATTGATTAATCAATTAATCTCAAGGAACTTGTACGTCTAAATCCAGTATGCAGAAAAAACTGAAGCAAACGTCAAAACAAGTCCACTGGGTGTAATAATCATTGTGGTTGAACTCGTTGACTTTGATGCGTCTGCTGCTGCAGTTTGGTTTGCACCACCTGAAGTATATCGAATAAAGAACTCGTTACAACATTTTTTGTGTCAACAAGAAAAGACACACACACACACACACACACAATTAGACCTATATATATACAAATAGGTTTCGTTATATTCTAATGAAATTGTGTCGCCTTGCATAATAACAGGTTTTTACAATGGGAATGTTCCAATGTCACGTGTGTTAATAAAATGAGAATTGTTAGCCATCGGAGACTAGCTTAATTAGACGGTGGGGGAATATGGTGGTGTATGAATAAAGATCTATATGATCCAAGTCATTCTAATAAAGTTTAATTTCCCTTTTAGTCATTAGATCAAGCCAACGGATTGAATTATTCAAAATGCGAGACATCAAAATTTAATTTTAGTCTCTATTTGTTGCAAAGACTAATGATTAGAGGGATTCATGAGATGGGATGGGCCCCATCAACCTTGGACTTCTTTTATGAATTTAGAAGAGCAGATACTAACGGCCTAAATTTATAAAATAAAACTGAACATGTAATTTTTCATTTCCAAAAAAGCTATATATCATGCCATTAGTTTGCAGAATTATTAGAATTAGCCTCAGACCTCTAATCGATATAACGAGTGTAATATATGTTTAGCAAAGAGACTAAGTCTAGAATTTTGAGACGGGATAGATGCTCGCTTATCTGAGGATTCTACTAGCATCTTAACGGAAAACTAAAATTTTTTGAATAATCTAAATGCATAGGCTTAGTTGTTCAGTTGTGCAGATGTTCAAGGATTTGTTTTTCCATAGCTAGGCATGAGATAGTGGGACTTGTTATATATGATCGATGAAGAAAAAATTAAACTTACTGTTGGATGAATTGGTTGGTGAACTTGCACCTGCAATGAAACAAGAAGTAACAAAATTAGTGTAAAATAAAGTAATATCATCTTTAAACTACAAACTAGAATTATCCATAAGCAGTATTGAGAGGAAAGAAAGAATTATCCTTACAAATTAGAATTACCTCAGCTTTTTTTGTAACTTAAAGAAATTAGAATTTCAAAATCAGTGGAAAATAAAGTCATATCATATCTCATTTTATTAATTTTTAACACATCAAAATCAAATGAATCTCTGGCTGAAACACAATGATTGATCACTATATGTAGAAATTAATTAAAATTGTCATTAATTCCGTACCGTTGTTGCATTTGGAAACATCTGCATCTAAACCACAGGCCTTGGGAAGTTTCAAGGCATCATCCTTGGTAGCGTTTATGGACTGAAGCATCTCCGGGCTGTTAAACACGTTACACAGACACTCAACATCGCCGGCGATCATGTCCTTCAACGGCTGACAGCACGTCTCGGGTGGGGTCCCCGATGCCGTCCCCGGCTTCTTGATGTACGGCTCACAAGGAGCCAGCTTCTCCACGCACTGCATGTTACCTATCGACAACCTTGGGTTCAGAAGTTGCTGCGAGAATCCCTCATGAAGAAACCGAGAGAAAATGAGGAACAACATTGAAAGAATAACGTTGGACTTGGAATAATATTCCATGGTTATGTCGTTCTTATACAATTAAATCAAAGAGAAGAAGAAGAAGAAGATAATTAATTATGAAAATGAATATGATCGTATTGGAGAGGGAAGAGAAGGAAAAGAAAACACAGGGATTGAATGAATGAATATGACTTCCCTGGAGGCTATTGTACAAGCTGGGTTGGTTATATATGATCCATCCTTTCAAACAACTTTCTATTTTTATTTGAGAGGCAATCACTTAACTTGAACCAATCAATTTATTTTTTAATTTCCTTTTTTTTAATTATTAATTAAGATCTTTTCATCGTCAAATTTGTAATGGCTAGGTTGGCCATAAACATGGTATACATTGAATTATACTATATGTAGTTTTTATCATGGTATCAAAATTTAATTTGGATGAGATTTGATGATCTAGTTTCTCAGCTGGTTTAGTAAAGAGTTTCCAACAACTTGACCGGATTGGATTTTACACTTTTTCTCCTTATTATATTGTGTCTAAAGTAGCGTCATTTTGAGTTAAGAAATTAAAATTAAAAAAGTGGCTTATCATATTTGTATTTTAATAATTTTTTCTGTCGGATTGGATGTGTTTAATTAAGGATTAATTGGGTAGGATCTTATAAATAGGAAGCAATTGACTGTCCTTTGTTTGGAAGGAGCAAAACATTCCAAACAAGAAAAAAGTGAATATAATAAAGTTAATCAGAAATTAGATCAGCTTCTCTGACCAGAAAACAACATCTCATATACACACAACCTCTGGTACTAAATACAAGAGTAGCTAGTTTTTAATGTAATTTATACTATTTTATATTTAGGACGTGTAATGTTTATTTTTAAAAGTCCACTAATTTGAGATGCCAAGGGATGGAGAACAAGAAGAAATACTTACTTTCTGATGTAGGCATCCTCGTCATCTGCTACAAAAAATATCTTCAAGTGTTCGGTGAATAATTGAAAGACATCAGTATATTCAACCATGGATCAAAGTTTGGAAGGACAGATTGATGCAGGGAATCCATGGAACCAGCCCTCTTTCTTTTTTGAGAGCTCGTGCCCATATATAAATGTATGCTCTTCTCATTTTAACAAGATACATTAATGATACATGACTTATTTTATGGAGAGTCTCTATGTTAATTATGCATGTACATAAAGAAAGAAATTAAAATAGCAGCAGCGGCAATAACAATATAAATTAAATAATATATAATATACTACAAAATAAAATTAGTAGTATACATATTAGAGACGTGATATTGGCGCGGCTCAATCAAACCATAGAATCAATTGTCAGAATGATGCTACGATTGGTTTGAACCATCCCAATACCTCGTTTTAATGTTCTTCTCCTTTCCTACGGATGTTAACATCGGTTATCTCTAACCTATTACTCACCTTTTTAAATTCCAAATTAAATAGTACTAACCATGGTAGAAAAGAATCTTAGTATAATATTTGAAAAAGCTACCATGGTTATAAAAAGAAATCTTGATTCGCCAAAAATATTAACCATGATAGAAAAGACTTGAACTAGTTATTCAAAATGTCTATCATGATTATAAGAGTTTTACTAAGCAAGTTGTATAAAAACCATAATTAATAATATTTCACAATAACCGGATCTTGGGCTTTACAAAGCCCAGAACGTCACAAATCATCTCTAAGCCCATAACATGATATTTTCTGAATAAAATTTGTCCAAACCAACAGTAATCAACTACTTTCAAAGTCATTGTGGGTTCACAGCTTACAGACCCAAGCAACCCAGTAACAAAAGTAACTAAGACCAAAAGTCTCAAATAAAGCAGAGTATGCAAAAAGAGTTAGATGTGGCAATATACAATACTCATCACATGACAAAAAGGAGGCTATACAAGATAAACTTGATAGTTAAGCCTTCACTGCCTTCCCTGACGGACCAGCCCTAGAGCTATTATCTGAAAATGTTAAACCACGGGGTGAGACAAAAGCCTCAGTAACCAACAATCCTACTCATCAGGCATACAAGTAAGTGCTTGAGAGGTGTCAAATGGAACATTTATTAAAATCATAACATTCACAATTGTCATATGATTATATATATATATATATACATATCAAAATACAATATCTCACTCTCAATTCCACCTTATTTCCTCACACCTTATTTCCTCTGACTGAACCCATGGGCTAGTACTATCCCATGTGACTGGTAGTTCAACATAATAAGCTCACCGATCAAGTGATGTGAATAGGCCAAAATCCACAGAGCACAAGATCGGACCATGGGTTCCCCCTCTAGTCCACTAGCGGGGTGTCATACGCCCTACAACACATGGTAGGGCCAAAGGATCAACCAGTGTACATCTGGCGTCCTCCCACCTTATTACCTCTATAATATGTACAAATATTCACCCCCTTATTCTCCCTATAACATGTCTCCTACAAATCAACGTTCACCGTCCCCTCTCGTATTTATCCTCATGAGAATAATCATTTACCAATAACATAATAACTTTCACATTTACCAAAATTGAGATTTCAAAATTTCAATAATCAACATCAGTCCTCAAACCATTTCTTAATAAATTCTTGCTCCACATGACAAATTTATAAATTCATAATTTCATACTATTTTTCAATAACATAAAGTATCTCAAGGCAATTTCAACAATGATGCCTTTTATTGCTCAAATAATAATTCAATGGCAATTCAAGAATCTCGTATAATTCGAAATCACTCACAAACATCATACAAGCATACATAACAAGTGGAAAGTGGTTACCTTTCACCAAGGCTATAAAAAGAATTACTACAAAGTCAACCCCGTGCTCAAACCAACAATCCAATAATCAATCTACACCATTAATATAACCACAAATTAATATAAGCTAATTAATTAAGCTTATATATATAGTTAAATTTCTAATTTAATTAAATTTTTACTCTAAATTCCCACAACTCTCATAGCTCAAAAATTATTAAGTATTTTAGAAACAACTTAAAATTTCTAACAACCCAAATTACTTATTTACCACCTCCAAATTATTTACCTTGATAAAAAGAATTTTTCACAATTTCCAAATATAAAATTACTATATTCTAAATTCTAAAAATCTCATTTTCAGTTTAAACTCAAATCAAACTCTCAAAAATTCAATAATACTTCAAATATTCATAAATAAATAATCTAATGAAAACTTCAATGGTATAACTACCATATACATATATATATATATATATATATTTCCATAAATAATAAACTTTGTAGCTGTAATAATTATTTTAAAACCTCCAGTCACCCAATAAATAAAACTAAACTGATTAAAATCTTAATAATATGTCAACCAACCCAAATAAATTACTTAACTTGAATTTAATCGGTAAAAATATAATATAAATCATATATAACAGATTTTTCATCTAGAAAAACTAATTTAAATACTAAAAACCAACAAATGAACAAATCTAACCGATTAAAATTACCAACTCATTCACTTCTAAATTTCTATAGTCATCTTTTGTCAAAACTCAATACTTAGATCATATATAAGTCTCAAAATTTTCTCTAATAACTACAGTAATAATGTAAATAGGAAACTTAAAATATACAGAAAATATTTATAAAGAAATTTTGATAAAAAGAAGTAATTTTATGTACCTAAAATATCTGCAAAGCTTGTCCTCTCCTTCACCGGTATGCTCCTCTCTCTCACACAATCTTCAGCTCTCTCTCTCTCTCTCTTCTTCTGGCACCTGTGAGGGAAAAGAATTGTGGGGGTTATTTAACACCCCCACACATTTATTGGGGGAGGGGGATTTCAAACCCAACCCCCAACCCCTATCCCCCTTCCTCAAACTTTCCACCGAATTCGGTGGAAAGTTTGACATTCTTTCTTCCTTTTTTTTTTTAATAATATTATAATAAAATATTATTATTATATTATATTATATTATTTTTCAATTATTTTTTTTTGAAAACTTTTTTATAATAAAATATTATTATTATTTTTTATATAAATCCTAAAAATTAATTTAGGATATTACAGTTAACACCACAATGTTGTTGATGAGAACCATATACTACCTCTGGTTCTTAATATAAGATCTTGTTTGACTTTTATTTTGATCCTAAATATAAGATCTTAATCCATTTTGTCTCTTATATTTATGCATTTTTTTCGATGTAGTCTTTTTAACAATAGTAGTTCTAACTAATACACTTGATTAGTAAAGATATTTAGAAAAGACAACACCTATTTGCTACAAATAACTAACTTAACTTTTTTTTAATCTTTTCAAATTAGTCAACTAGTTCTTATAATTAGGACCGGAGGTTGTATATCGTAATGCTGCTTCACAATATGAATGCGTTTCTCAGGTTTCTCATGTATTATAGCTGCACCACACGCACACAAGAGAGTTCAGAAAAAGACAGGGAGAAAGATCCAAGTAAATATCGGTTATGAGTTGATCTCAATGACCGCCGGCCGTCTTTAATTTTAATGTTCATATAATTGTCTCTCTCTCTCACACACACACAGAATTTTAATATACAGCTTAGAGTTTTGTATTTTTTTTTGCCAGGTAGTTATATATGTAATTATATCACCAATAATGTGGGATTATGCTTTTCAATGGCCCTTGCTAGCTAACTCTTACATCTTTGTATAAATTAATCACTCACTCTTTGACAAGGGCATTTTCATCAACCATGCTTCAACTACTCTTTGGTAAAACTTGTATCTTTTACTTGACTACCATAAACTGAAGTAAAATACATGATTGTAATATCTTTTCCTTTCCCTAATAAAAGTGTCTCCTAAAATAAATATATTATTTTTTAACTACGCAGAAGCTTAGTTTTTAATTGAAAGGTTTATAGTAGATTCTTCACTTTACTTTTTTCCGGCCCTCCCTTATTCTTACATCTTAATCTTGCAGTTTGTCACCTTTATCGTGCTCTTTTATTTTTTTGAAAAGGGATGGGTATTGTTTTGTCTTATTGTGCAAATTATCGATTTGTTTTCCCCCTCAATATACATTACAACAGTTCATCTTTTGATGAAGTGACGTTTGATTATACTGACCACTTGAACGTTCGTGCATGCATGGAAAAGAATTAAAGCATTGTACGAGATAATCAACCTTAGTATTCAGTGATAAAACAATTAACTTCGAAAGAATTAACATCATGGGTTCCCTTTACACACATACGCCAGTCCAAAATCTTAGAGGTATTTGGCTAACCCATTTTTTCGCAAATCGAGATAAATTCCTCCACATATTTATTTCGTATATCGAAAAAGTATTTCTGAAACTATAGTTTTGTTCTTACCTAAATACCCTCTTAGTTTCTCTCTCTCTCTCACACACAAAGAAACGACATAAAAGTATTATGCATTTATATCTTTTTTTGAATGTAAATTTTATTTTATTTATGCAATATTGCAGAGGATTTGAATTGGTTGAACTACGCTCTTTATTCCAAGTCAGATGCATGCACCTCTATCTTACTTTTGACAGTTTTAGCGAAAACATTCAAATGCATGTTTACGATATAATTAGGTAAAGTTATGGCAGTCCGGAATCATGGGATCATAAATTTTTGAAGATCCGGACATGGTAGGTCAAATGCAAGTTGTCACAGTGCTGGAGATATAAACAAAACTGTAAGACTCATCATCGGTACCACCAAAGCAAACCTAACGGCGAACCCAAAGGTTTTGTCCTCTTATAATAGTTGTCCGACGGATTGTTTGATCTGTTCTTATTGTCTTCCTCAACCTCTCCAAACCCTAATTATTTCTCCTTCAACGTAACCTTTATTCCTTTTGTCCGCACTTGACCTTCTGCCTCTTCCACTTATGCCTTTCACATATACTTAATAATATATAATTAACAACAGAACCCCACTTTGGGAACCAAAAAAATTAAGGCCCCCATATAGAAGAAAAAGAGAAGTGCATGAGTTGGTGTGAGAAGTAGCAGTGAGAAATTATATCGATCTCTGCAATAATGGTGAGGCTGGATAGAGCAGGAAAAAACAAGAGCTTAGAGAGTTTATTGGATTTGAACAAGGTTGAGACGACGACGAAGAATCAACTGAGACCCCAGAAGTCTATTCCTGGGCATGGCCTGGAGTTCAATAATCTGTCGTATAGTGTGGTGAAGAAGGTGAAGAAAGATGGAACTTGGGTGAAGAAAGAGGCTTATCTTCTTCATGATATATCTGGGCAAGCCATGAGAGGTGAAGTCATGGCCATCATGGGGCCTAGTGGTGCAGGTAAGTCCACGTTTCTTGATGCTTTAGCTGGTCGAATTGCACAAGGAAGCTTGGAAGGATCTGTCAGAATTGACGGAAAACCAGTAAGTAAACATATTTTAAATATATATATCTAATTAATTTGACTAATTAATTAGCTCATATATTAATGATGAAGATGCGAGGTTTTGTTGATGTTGTTGATGATCATGTCAGGTGACAACAAGTTACATGAAGATGGTGTCGTCTTATGTAATGCAAGATGATCAGCTGTTTCCTATGTTGACTGTTTTTGAGACATTTATGTTCGCAGCTGAGGTCAGGCTTCCTCCTTCTATTTCCAGAGAGGAAAAGAAGAAGAGGGTTTATGAGCTCCTTGATCAGCTTGGCTTGCAGGTATATATTAAAACTCTCTTAAGTATCCTCCGTCCAAAGTAAAAAGTGCAAGCATCCTCTATCTGATGTTTTCTCTTTAATTTTTTTTCTGGAATAAAGGCATTAGCCAGTAGAAGGACTAAGAAGGCCCGTAGCTGGGCCATAGTGTCCATAACACAAACCCAAACCAAGTAAATTTCTACAATCCTCAGGAGGTTCACATGCGTTTGCAAACTTGGTGTCAATGTAATGAGCAAATCCGCGATCTAGTGATCTGTACAAATATTAGCTTCTCTGTAAATTTGGCGATGTTAGTTCTAGTTATATATAGTTTTGTAAGGTTTGAAAGAGTCTGACACATAAGTGAGCTTTGGTGCATGGAAAGATACTTAAGAGGATGTAAAAAGTACTTGTTTAAATGATGGAATAATAGAAGTGGCATAATACTGGTTTAACTGATATGTCATATAAAAGTACTTGTTTGAAAAAGGAAAACGGCCATGCATCGTAACTGTTCATTGGGGGCAATTTGATATTTTTCAGTATTTCCCTGAAATCAAAGATCTTTTCCTCTAGGATGTATATGTCAAGAAAGAGAGAGGGAATCAATTCCATTTACACATCTTTCATAATTTCCCACACCAGAAGAAGTATTAGCACTGACACAAACACCAGCACCACCTTATATGATCACACTTAGAAGCCAGTTGTTTAATGCGATACAAATATTTAACATTCAGAATCTCGAACAAGTCGCTAAATTTGTTGAAAAAACTGAGTGCTTCTATATATATATATATTGTTTTTGAATGATTATGCAGAGTACAACACATACATATATTGGTGATGAGGGGAAGAGGGGAGTGTCAGGAGGAGAACGACGGAGGGTATCCATTGGCATAGACATAATCCATAAGCCATCACTTCTGTTTCTTGATGAACCAACCTCAGGTCTTGATTCCACTAGTGCTTTTAGTGTCGTCGAAAAGGTTAAGGACATTGCTCGAGCTGGCAGCATCGTCCTCATGACCATTCATCAGCCTTCCTACAGAATTCAAATGCTCCTTGATCGACTCACCATCCTCGCAAGGTAAAACATTAAAGTTGAATCTCTTCAAGTGTCGTTTAGCTTAGAAATTGTTACTTGAATGAGCAATATTTGTGTGTGACAGGGGAAGATTGGTATATATGGGAAAGCCAAGTGCACTTGCAGCTCATCTTTCTGGGTTTGGAAGACCAGTACCTGATGGAGAGAACAGCTTAGAGTATCTTTTAGATGTGATCAAAGAATT
The DNA here is from genome assembly GCF_004799145.2 of Neltuma alba. NCBI lineage: Eukaryota > Viridiplantae > Streptophyta > Magnoliopsida > Fabales > Fabaceae > Neltuma > Neltuma alba. The sequence goes on from NW_021634618.1 coordinate 41,517, forward strand.
TGATGAATCTAACGTGGGACTCGACCCACTTGTTCTGTACAATCGTGAAGGCCTGAAACCTGATCAAACAGCCAAGATGCCAGTTGTCAAAACACCAAGAAAAATTTATAAAAAGAGCAATAATGCACCAGCATCAAAGCACATGATTAGCCTGAAAAGCCAGGGCTTCAAAGCTGGAACAACACAGCCTGCAGATTCTGCACAGTTTAGTTATAACATCCATGGTGATCTTGATGAAGACGACGATGATGATGAGGATTTTGATAACTCTCTTGAAAGGAGAAGTGTTCATGCCCCTACGGCTAATACCATGATTAGTGGTGTCTATCCTCGTTTGGCTTCTCAGTTTTATAAGGATTTCTCTGCTAAAGATTTTTCTGTCTGGCTTTACCATGGTGTGGTAGGAACCCCTCGTCGTCCATCTTGGACTCCGGCGAGAACACCGGGTTGGACGACACCTGCGAGAACTCCGATGTCCGGACCAAGAAGCACTGTTTTAAACCAGTACTCGATATCATACGAGGAGCCTTTTCATCATCATGCCAAAGCACCATCTATGGTTAGTCAGTCCATGGCCTTGGACTCGTACGTAAGTTCCTACGAGGAATTTGACATTGAAGTGCTTGATGAGCCAAACGTTGGACCAAAGTACGCTAATCCATGGCTTCGTGAGGTTGCAGTGCTTTCATGGCGAACTGCTCTGAACGTGATTCGAACTCCAGAACTGTTCCTTTCTCGTGAGATTGTTCTAACTGTAATGGCTCTCGTCCTCTCCACCATCTTCAAAAACCTAAGCCACCCCACTTTCAAAGACATTAACAGGATTCTCAACTTCTACATTTTCTCAGTTTGCCTCGTCTTCTTCTCCTCCAACGACGCCGTCCCGTCGTTCATCCTCGAGAGATTCATCTTCATAAGAGAAACCTCCCACAATGCTTATCGAGCTTCTTCGTATGTGATCTCTTCACTTATTGTCTATCTCCCATTTTTCGCAGTCCAAGGCCTCACTTTCGCTCTCATAACCAAATTCATGCTTCACCTGAAAAGCAGTCTTCTTTATTTTTGGTTGGTTCTTTATGCTTCTCTGATCACAACCAATGCCTACGTTATGCTTGTTAGTGCCCTTGTTCCCAGTTATATTACAGGTTATGCAGTGGTGATAGCTACGACGGCTTTGTTCTTCCTCACCTGTGGCTTCTTCCTCAAGAGAACTCAGATTCCCATGTACTGGAAATGGCTTCATTATATTTCTGCGATAAAGTATCCATTTGAAGCATTGTTGACTAATGAGTTTAAGAATGAACGTTGCTACACTGGGAGCTTATCGGATTTATCTCCTGGGCCGTTGGGAGATTTGAAGACGAGTGAAGGACATGATAGGTCAAACTGCCCGATCGGAAGCTTGATCGGAGAAGATGTTTTGGCCACCATGGATATTCAGATAGAGAAGATTTGGTTTGATATAGGCATCCTTCTCGCTTGGGGTGTTCTTTACAGGTTCTTCTTCTATTTGGTCTTGAGATTTTATTCTAAGAATGAGAGGAAGTAATTAAATTCAAGCTTGTGTCACTATCTCCTTTTTCTTCTGTCACAACGTTCATTTTGGCTTTTATGCCTTCCTTTTTCTGTAAACTTGCTGATATGATGATTAAATATATACATATAAATATCTCAGCATTTTTTATGTTATATGCTAAATTTAAGCTGTCTTACAAAGGAGCAATTAGACAAAATTAATCCACATTTAGAGAAGGAAAAAAGTGACACGAGAAAGGATATGACTACATGATACAATAAAAGATGGTACAGAAGATCCAACTTATATGCAATATTGATCCATAAAATATGAAACGCGATGGGGGACACGGCGTGTTGTGGTAAAACTCTAGATTGATATACCAACCAAAATCTACCCCTTATTAGTGGGTAATAAAGTAGTTATATAATTATAGACTATTATAATTCATTTACAATTTTAGTATTATTTAATTCCTAATTAAAAGAGATATTTTAATTTTAATTATAATCAAAATAACTAAGAAAAAATTTCTTATCGTGATTCTTATTTTAGGAAGTGTTTGGATATCATTAAAAGTGTTTTTTTAAAAATACTTTTTTCTAAATCGAGATATACTCCTCTATGTATTTATTTCGAATACTGTAAAATCACTTTTAAAATAACTGTTAAAATTATAGTTTGGTTTTCATTCAAACATTTCTGTAAATGAAAATATAGCTTCTACTTTAAGTAACAATCAGCATATATTATTCTGGTAAGAAAAGAACTATGTATATATTGATTATTGATATTGGTATTATAAATATTAATAATTATTAATATTTCATGACATCATGGAAGGTTGTTCACATTTTTAGTAACGTATTTATTATACTACTATTCCCATATCTATGAAATTTATATAGTCACATGTATTGTTGATGAATTATTCTTAGTCCTAAATATTGTTCATAAATGCTAATTGATGGCACTTATAGCGTTCAAATCAAAATCTGTTAATAATCCACATTCCACGGAACGATATCTAATGTTTTTACAAGAAGGAAGACTCTTTAAAATGAAATAAATATTTGTGTGGTAGGTCTGCATTATAATAATAAAACCTCCACAGAAGGTTCAATATTATTTCCACTTTCAACCCCGTTATAAAATTGTCCTCTCATTTTCTCGAAGTCATTCATGTTTTTCCGTTTGTTGGAGTCCCCGATACAGAACTTTGAAAGCAGACATTTTTCCGATTCTCTCTCTCGCTCTCTCTCAGTTCACACAGTCTTTGTCCCGGCGCAATTTTCAGGTTCACTTTCATCTTCAATGTCGCTCTCCGTAGCCCCGCACCTATGTTAGGGCCGCACCCATTTCGTGAGCTTCTTCTGCGTGTTTCTCGATCACGCCCCTCGCCATGGTCTTCAAGGGAAGGTTTTTCTCCTCCAAGAAATCCGACTCTTCAAGCCCTGATGGGTCCTCCAATAATAGCCCCCGATCACTTGGCTCCAATTCACCTAGCAGATCCGAGAAGAAGAAGGTGAAATCAACTGCCAAAGAAGCCCAGATCGCTAGTACCAGCAGCGGCGCTGTCAGCGGTGGCAGAGGGCGTGGTGTCGCCGCCGTGCGTCGCAAATTGCAAGTAAAGGACGGGATCAAGAAGGATGCCATGGACAAGGAGAGTCAAACTCGGGTGGAGTCTCGTCTGACTTCGATGAGGCCAAGCTCCGGGGCGGAATTGGATTCCAGTTCGGAGTCTAAGTCAAAGAAGGCGACGGCGGTTGACGGAAAAGAATCTCCATCGGCTTCGGTTTCTCCAATTTTAGCATCCTCCCTTGGGTTGAACAGGATAAAGACGAGATCAGGACCGTTGCCACAGGAGAGTTTTTTGGGGTTTAGAAATGATAAGGGGCCCACGCTTGGTGCAAGTAACCTTTCTAGACCTGGTGGTAGTAGCTCAGGGTCAGCAAATGAAGGAAAGAAGGAGTTGGTGAATCAGAACAGAGTGAAGAGTTCAGGCAGCGGAACTTGGATTGATAATGGCGTTAATTCAGATAATACTTCGACTTGGAGTGCTCCGTTCTGGGACCAAAGCCCTAAGGTATCGGCGCGGTCGCGGCTACAGAACGGGGAATCATCTTCCGCAGCAGGTTTGCATCTTGTCCTGTGGCAGTTATTCGCCCTCTTGCTTTTGCTGAACATTTCAATTTGGAAGTTATTAAGTGAAGGCCGCTTGGTTTTTTAATACATTTCTCACACTTCAAATTGGTACCTTTTATGTTTGTTTCATGCTAATATGCACTTCTGTTAGTCTTCGGGACAACTTCACTTGATAGTAGCGAACAGCGGTGAAAATAGTAATGTCCTTGAGTGGGTACATTTTTTCACGATGTGTAAACAAATTGGGACTGGAGTTTCTTATCTGTTTGTCTTTGAAAGTATAGATAATGCTAAAAATACCTAAGGTTTATTGCTGGTGTATGCATGAAACATAAATATAGGACTCTTACATTCAAATTGACAAGTAAATAGGAGAGGGGTTTCATGTGAGTAAAACATCCAGCATCAAGCATTACTAGAATATTCTTCTTCACCCTTATAATATACAATTAGACGTGAATCTTGTGTATGGATTGCACTGTTTACAACATATGAGGTATGGTGTTGACAAGCCCATTCTTATTCAGTTTTGGCTTAACTCATCATCTTCCTTATGAAGTATATTGTTACTTGCAATTAAAGTAGTATTGCCATGGTGAAATTCCCAATCATGGAAATACTTGAGAAGGCGTCACAAAGTAGGTTTTGACTTGATTTTTAAAGTGAATCTTGTCAAGACCGAATGGTTTGGCTAGTTGCTGCCATACAGATATGTCTTGGAAGGACACTTCAGCCCTACGAAAACCTTTTCAAATGTACTGTTTGCAGCTTATACAATGCAAGTGGCTGGGTGTAGAGCCATATATCCAATTTTCATTTCCCTGCATCTGTCTTTATTGAGCTATTTCAATCATCGATTGTTGATTCCTGCAGTTAACTGAGTGTTTATGCCTGTGCAACCTGTAAGCTTTTTTTACTGCTTTCAGGCTTTGGTCCAAAGGTGGAGTTTTGGGGTGGCTGACATGTAAATTTTATCATAACTCTTATTTTCTCAGGATTACCTATGGTCTAATTTAAAGAGCGGTGCTGTCTATTTCTTTTACTGCAGTGACTGGTAAAGAATGCTTTAATTTCTCTAAAGGTTGCTTTTTGTTTATCACTTTTAAACAGGTAGACGGGATTCATCACCATCTCAGTCTGGAGCCATAAGTAGTGCCGATGTTTGCACTCCAGAGGTACATAAATCGTATGCATATTATTTACTTGGTCCATCTTATTTTTGGCTGCTTTAGATGATATGTCCTATAAGTTCCATTATTATGGCTCAATATGTGTGCTTCTTTTTTTCTTCTTTTTTCTTTTTTAAATTTAGACTTCATATGATTTTGAAAACCCCAAAGAATCCGAATCTCCTCGTTTCCAAGCTATATTACGGGTCACAAGTGCTCCCAGAAAGAGGTTTCCTGGTGACATTAAGAGCTTTTCCCATGAGTTGAATTCCAAAGGTGTCCGACCCTATCCATTTTGGAAGCCTCGAGGGTTAAATAACTTGGAGGTAATTGAGTCTCCATTTCATGCTAGTTGAAGGTTGTGCTTCGTATTTTGGGAAGCATAGTGTTTTTTGGTTAATCCTTTATTCTTTAATGCAGGGAGTCTTGGTTGCTATTCGGGCAAAATTTGATAAAGAAAAGGAAGAAGTGAACTCTGAACTTGCTATTTTTGCGGCATACCTCGTTGGAGTTCTTGAAAAAAATGCAGATTCTCATCCTGAGTGGCAAGAGACAATAGAGGACTTACTGGTTTTGGCTAGGAGGTGTGCTATGACTACACCTGGGGAGTTTTGGCTTCAGTGTGAAGGCATAGTTCAGGATTTGGACGATCGACGTCAAGAACTTCCTCCTGGGATGCTTAAGCAGCTTCACACCCGTATGCTTTTCATTCTCACGAGGTGTACTAGATTATTGCAATTTCACAAAGAAAGTGGTTTGGCTGAGGATGAACATGTTTTTAATCTTCGACAATCTCGGGTCTTGCATTCTGCTGAAAAACGTATTCCTCCTGGCTTGGGAAGGGATGCAAAAAGTTCCAGTACCGCAAAAGTCTCAAATCCCTTGGCCAAAAAATTTTATAGTCAGGAGCAGCGTATATTAGATTGGAAAAAAGATGTAAAGCCTGAGAGGCTTTCACTTCCTGTTGATGATGATAGCTCAAAACACTTAGAGTCTCCTTCAGGTAGGGATCGGATGGCTTCTTGGAAGAAATTCCCATCTCCACCAGCAAAAAGTTCAAAGGAAGCAGCTCAGATGAAGGGCCAAACCAATGGGAGAGTTGAATCTTCAAAAATTTCAAATAGGAGATCAAATTCTGATGTAGATCTATCTGCTGCCAAGCTGTCAGAGCATATTCCTGTCAATGACTCCCAGGAACATACTCTTAAGAACCAACAAAAAGTTTCTTGGGGCTACTGGGGAGATCAGCAGAATATTAGTGAGGAGAGTTCTATAATCTGTCGTATATGTGAGGAGCAAGTCCCTACTGTCAATGTGGAAGATCATTCAAGGATTTGTGCTATTGCTGATAGATGCGATCAGAAGGGTCTAAGTGTCAATGAGCGTCTTATCCGAGTTGCTGATACACTAGAGAAGATGATAGAATTATGCACACAGAAGGATATCCAACAAGCAGTTGGAAGTCCTGATGTTGCAAAAGTATCAAATTCAAGCATAACTGAAGAATCTGATATCTCGCCAAAACTCAGTGATTGGTCTCGCAGAGGATCAGAGGATATGCTGGATTGTTTCCCGGAAGCTGATAATTCGGCTTTTATGGATGACCTAAAGGCCTTACCTCTTATATCATGTAAAACTCGTTTTGGTCCGAAGTCTGACCAAGGAATGACAGCATCATCTGCTGGGAGCATGACTCCTAGGTCACCTTTACTGACACCAAAGATGAGTCATATTGACTTGCTCTTGGCAGGGAGGGGTGCTTATTCTGAACAAGATGATATTCCACAGGTGTGTCTATTTCGGCCTGTTTTTTTCAGTTTGTCTTTTTGTCTAAATTGTGGTTTTTCACATTCAAGTCATGTTTTCCTTTTATTCTATAATTCATTCTTCTCCATGTGTTCTCTTATTATGTTCGGTTATGAGCAACCTAATGAGTGTACTAATCTCTAACTATACACAGTACGCGCGTTGTTTGACAAACTACTTTTAAGTTTTAACGCAAGTTCTGATCTTTTAATATATTAGACGCATGTCCCATATTTGCAAAACGGTAAATTCTTCCCCATTTACAAATATCGATGTTGGACAAATATTACATTCAAGCTTTTGCTGCAATTTAGATTTTCCTTTTTGTTTCACAGAAATTTTTTTTTTTTTTAATTTGGTTGATTTGTGACTTCTTGTCTGACTAAGACTAGGAGTTCTTGAACAATTTCTTTCCAAGAAATCCTTCCATTATAGAATTTTGTGGATGACATGAGTTCTAATCGTGTTCGCGGAACAAAAAATGTCTTTTAAAACTGGGGGAGATGGAGTTTAAACTTACTTTTCTTGAGCATTTACTGATTTCTTGAAGATGAAGTAGGAAGGAGAAGAATCCAAGGGGCGAATTAAGTGCATTTTAAAAATAAACTTGGGGAAAAGGGGACTAGTGAGGGATTAAGTAGGCTCTATGGGCATGCTCTTAAGGAACAATAGTATCCACTTAAGATGCATTATAAATGTCTATGTTGATTAATTTTTATGCAAATTAGTGCATTGACAGTTTGACTTAGCAAAGTTTTGTTACATTTGGAATTTAATTTCTGGGCCACCATTTTACTACCGTACTAATTGTTGGAATGCACTTTAAAGAACTTTGTGTGATATTCCAGTGCACTCAACTATGAGTTCCTGTGTAAGTCTGTTATTGATGGCGTGAAGCTCCGTTTTGTTTTTCCTTTTGGCATATTGTAGATGAATGAACTTGCCGATATAGCACGATGTGTAGCAAATACACCTCTGGATGATGATCGCTCAATCTCATATTTATTATCTTATCTTGATGATTTGAGGGTTGTTGTAGAGAGGAGAAAATTTGATGCACTCACAGTGGAGACCTTTGGAACTTGTATTGAGAAGCTGATACGGTTGGTACTTTGGTGCTACAATTTCTAGCATACATTTCTGTCATAAAGGAAGTATTCTTACTCTAAAGTAAAAACTAGGACAATCAGTAATGGATTCTCAATGAATCAAATTTAGGGTAACTTTTATTATGGATACTGGATATCAAGTGCCAAATGATATAGTCCCAACCACATCATGTAACAAATTGACCTTGTTCTGAAACTTCATGCCATAGTCTATACTGATATAACAATTTCTGTGTTTTTTATCTGCTCAACATCTCTTTTTACTATTCCTAGTTAGATTTTTATTGGGTTTTTTTTTTTCTATAGTATTTCTTGCAGTATTCTAACTCGTGAACATATATGTTTTATGCAACCTTCTGGTGAAAATTCTTTTTGTCTGTTTGCTAGGGAGAAGTATTTGCAGCTTACTGAGATGGTTGAAGATGAGAAGATTGACATAGCTAGCACTGTAATTGAAGAAGATGTGCCTTTGGAAGATGATATGGTTCGTAGCCTGAGAACAAGTCCAATCCACCCTTCAAAGGACCGTACCACTATTGATGACTTTGAGATTATGAAACCTATCAGTCGTGGGGCATTTGGACGGGTTTTCTTGGCTAAAAAGAGAACAACAGGGGATCTTTTTGCTATAAAGGTACTATATATATGTTATTCCTCTTATCCCTTGTGAAGTTTTATTTTGTTTGTCAATGGATTTTACTATAAACATTTAGTCCAGCGAAACACAGATGAGCACACACAGACTCACAAGATATAGGTTCTCAGAGTCGCTGATTTCATGATTATAAGATCAATAAGTACAACAACAATACAGCTTGTAAGCTTTGTTCAAAGACCACATAATTCAGCAGTAGGTAACTTTATTTCTCCTATGTTGAATGCAATTGCTTTATTTCTGATAAACATAAAGAAACATGGGAAGGCTTAATCTAGAAAGATGAAAATAATTGCCTAGGAACTTATGAAGACTTTAATGTTTTTATTTTTTGATTTCTTATTTGGCGAAACACATTTAATCGTGCTGTGTTTTGAAATTATTTATATTTCCTGGTTTAAGCTTAATGGTTTGGTCTTACCACGTTGTGCTATCTTGTAACAGGTTCTCAGGAAGGCAGACATGATCCGTAAGAATGCTGTGGAAAGTATATTAGCTGAACGTGACATCTTAATCACAGTGCGCAATCCTTTTGTGGTAAGTCTAGCTTGCTTATTAATTAATATTGCTTTCAGAAATGGTAATTGCCTTCTAACGTTGGGATGAACTGTATCAGGTTCGTTTCTTCTATTCTTTTACATGTAGTGAGAATCTGTACCTTGTCATGGAGTATCTTAATGGAGGGGATCTGTATTCATTATTGAGGAATTTAGGTTGCCTAGATGAGGAAGTTGCTCGTGTATATATTGCAGAAGTGGTAATTAATCACAGTTCTCCCTCCCTTCCTCCCTCCTCCCTTTGTTTGTGATGGGTAATATGGAAAAACAATATTATTTCTTATCCTCTGAAGCTTAATTTTCTTTCTAATGGTAGGTGCTTGCACTAGAATATTTGCATTCACTGCGTATAGTTCATCGTGACTTGAAGCCTGACAATTTGTTGATTGCGCATGATGGTCACATTAAGGTAATCACAGGATATGCTTTGATTCTTTATCTCTTGGAACTGTTGCAATTAGTCCTGCGTTATTGGCAAAATAGTTTTATGATTTTTCATTCTTGTTTAAGTGATAGGACCCAACGTGGCATGGGTATCATGCCAAGTTCCCCTGTTGAGTACTATAGAATGGATGATCTTGACAGTTTAAGATATCTAAATTCTGTTGTAGCACCACCTCTAAGAGGCAGACAATTTAGTAATCGTTTACTCTGTCTTCTCTTTGGTCAAAATGTTCCATAGGCTTACAATAAGGCACACATTTTTGTGATAAGAATACTATAATGTGATATATTTGCTTTCCATCTAGCAGTTGGCCCAAAGAAAACAGAATATATATTTTCTTGAAGAAGTTTATCATGAAAGCTTTCTTCCATCCTTGGTGTTACAATATAGACTAGGGGAAAAAGGATTAGTGAACTTTGAATGTACTTAGTCAATCTCTATAAGTGGAATGAGTTAACAGAAATGAGAAATTTTTCCCTTGTGTTACCATTGATGGCCTTTGGCTTTAAACATTCATGCAAACTTGAGGTTCTATTGAAAAATTTCACGCTTTGGCATTTGTGCTCCCAACTTGATGAGAGGTCATTTTTTGATGGGTCATGCAGCTAACAGACTTTGGGCTTTCAAAAGTTGGTCTCATCAATAGCACCGATGATTTGTCTGGCCCAGCAGTGAGTGGGACATCCCTCCTTGGGGAGGATGAACCTCAGTTATCGACATCAGAACATCAAAGGGAAAGGAGGAAAAAACGTTCAGCTGTGGGTACACCTGATTATTTAGCACCAGAGATACTTTTGGGAACTGGACATGGTTCGTATAGCCCCTTTTTAGTATTTGAGGTGGTTTAATTTTCTTTTTGTTCTGTGTCTTAATTTAATGTTTGATCTTATGCTGTTACTAGGGTAGAAATGATTTTCCTGGTTTTGAGAATTAAGTTCTTAATAATGCTTGGAAGTGAGAATATTTAATTTTGAGCTGTCTTGGCCTTTACGGAATTAGTGGCTTCTTCATATATATAAATATATATATTGGTGTGAAGCTAGTGATGTACTTTTCTTTGCGTACTTGTGATTACAAACATGACTATAACAACCTTTAGTACTAATTTGCAGGATATACTGCGGATTGGTGGTCTGTTGGTATCATTTTATTTGAACTGCTTGTTGGAATTCCGCCTTTCAATGCAGAGCATCCTCAGGTTTTTACCCCAATTTGTTATGCTACATGTCTGTTAATGGTCTTTTACGTCTAGTTCAAAATTGATGTTTGTTGGTGGGCAATTTGTAAATTCCTTTGTAAGCGCTTTTTGAGCTTAAAGGTATCCTAGTGAGCTCTGGGAGCCCTACTGACCGAAACTTTATGTCTTACCGCAACGAAATTAATGTTTGTTGTCTTTATTTTCTTTCTGCTTCTCTATCTAGGTACACATATTCTTGGCATGTGTTATATTAACATCATAGTGTATCAAATTAATCAATATCCTTTCATGTTGCTCCTTGGGAAAAAGAATGCAACAAGATCTCCGATAAATCATATATTCTAAGTACCTTGAACTGTTATTTTCAAATAAATTCACTAAATCTGTGGTTTGGGCAACTAATATATGTCTTCTTTTGTTTTTGGTAGGGATATATGTCTTCTTAATATAGATATTTAGTATAATATTTTCTGATTATAGGAGAGAAAGATGACTTGTGATCCTCCGTAAGATTGTTGTTATCTATCCTTTAGTCACTTTACTATCTTATTGCTATTAGCGCCAAAATGCTAGCTGAGCACTCACTGATAGATGTGGTTGTTTCTATTGTAGACCATATTTGATAACATTCTTAATCGCAAGATCCCTTGGCCCCATGTTCCCGAAGAAATGAGTTCTGAAGCACAAGACCTTATTGATCGGTAATTGAATATGTTCTGTTCTTACTTCAATCTTCTTCCTATAGGGCTTGGGAAGTCTTTGTTTTTGCTGCTTTGGCACCCCCTAATTTCAGAATATTAGTTACTTGTCTCTTTTTTCAACAATATCTGCGTAATTCCTGCTGCTTGATCATGCAAATCTTTTTCTGACATATTCTGTATGGGAGAACTTCTAAGCTTGAAATTCCAATGCATTCTGATGTTTAAGAAAGCCAATGATAATTATTCCTCGTGAATCCACTTCTGTCACATGGCGGAACTTGATCACAGTTGTTGCCTTACTCAATATAACTTCTTTTAGTTTAGAGCTAGCTAGAAATTCTGCTCTAAAAGTCTTTCCATGAATTTCAAGGTTCGTGTTATATACCATGTGGAAAGCCCATCACTGACAACGGGCTTCATAATTTGCTTTAAGGACATTCTTCTTGATTGATCAGTCACATAATTAGTAAAGATAGATTTTTCTTTGATTAATGACTTAAGATGTTCAATTTTCAGATTGTTAACTGAAGATCCTAGTCAGAGACTTGGAGCTGGAGGGGCATCAGAGGTGATACTAGAGTTTTTATATTACCTTATGGATGCTTGTTTACATTTTTCGGACATTTCTGCTTTTTGTCACGGCTACAAAGCCTGAGCAATAAAAGCTTAATGATTCAGGTAAAGCAACATGTTTTCTTCAAGGATATAAACTGGGACACACTTGCCAGGCAGAAGGTGAGAACTATTTTCCCTGAGCCATGGATGTAATTCGTATAGCGAGCACCTTATGTCAACTCATGTCCTGGTAGATGCATCAGAAGACTCTTAATTTTTGCAGGCTGCATTTGTCCCTGCCTCTGAGAGTGCTCTAGATACCAGTTATTTCACAAGTCGCTATTCATGGAGTACTCCTGATGGCCTTGTGTATCCAGCAAGTGATATTGAGGATTCTAGTGATGCAGACAGTTTAAGTGGCAGCAGTAGTTGTGTGAGCAATCGTCAAGATGAACTGGTACTGCATTTATGGGCATTCCTAAATATGTTGCTGTTGAATTCATTTATTTTGTGCTGACTTGCTTTTGGGAACATCTTTAAGCAGGGGGATGAATGTGGGGGTTTCGCCGAGTTTGAGTCAGGCTTATCTGTCAATTACTCTTTCAGCAATTTCTCCTTTAAGGTATCTCACATCACTTTTCTTATATTCTAATTTTATTTATTGTTGCGACAAACAAGTAGAATTAACTATCATATGGATGATGCATTATCTGGTATGCCTGTATTCTTTTTCATCAGAATGACAAACAGCATGTGACGGCTTCGTAAAATGGCTGCTCTAACCTTTATTTATCTTGAATTGGACAGCTCAAGATTTGTTCCCTCTCCTTTTCTAGCATGTCAAAATTTCATTGCTTATGATTTATGCCAAGTTAAATTATCCTTGATAAAACTTCATCATGTGCTAATGTCTCCATTTGGCTTTCAGAATCTCTCCCAGCTTGCGTCTATCAACTACGATCTTCTCACCAAGGGATATAAAGATGACCCACCTACAAATTCTAGCGCATAACTATCTCACCATTTTGTCCTCATTCCAGAATTTGGTTTTCGACATATGACCTGAGCCATTTTTCGTGCGCATATGCACCTTCTTGTTTGTAAGCCTTGTGCATGTATGATTCTACAAAGCTTGCATAATTTCATTATGTCTTTGTCCCATATGTATTATGCCGATCTAATGATTTCTGACTTTGCAGAGACCTAGAGGCTCAAGAGCTGGTCCACGATGTGCTCTTTACTTATTAAGTAACAAATCAACACTGGGATTTCAACCTTTTGGGGTTTATGTTGTGTATGTATTGGGGACTGTAAAGTACTTTAAAATGCATACTAGTGGTGGTTGTTCACATTTTTCTGTGTTGGTGGTGGGGGGTTGCTTATGTAATTTCCTTTCAAAATTTTGAGATATAGTGAAGGCCGTCTTCTGATCCTCTCTCTTGGAGCATTTTCACTTTACCATAGTTGATCTAAAGTGATTACCTTTCTCACCGGGCTTGTATCATTTAAAGTATTTGACTTTATGAGATCTCGCCATAATCATTTGGGGTTTTCCTCTCCTTTGGAGCTGATGGATGACAATAATATGCTCAGCTCAGTCATCACAATCTTCAAATTAAAAGTGCCTGCAAAGCCAGGTAAAGTCATTGAGGGAGCAGAAGTGCTAAAAGGACAACTTTTTACTCACTCTACTCATATTCATAAATCCCATTTAACTAATATATAAAAAAAACCAAGAAAATTAGTCAGAATTGACTGTATTAAAAAGGAAAAATCATTTTAGAGGTATTTATATTTTTTCTCAATTTTTAATTTTGTAGCTAAGTGTATTTTTCTCTTAATTAAACTTTTAATATTGCTCTATTAACATTGTTAATCTGTGCACAAAGACTACTAATGTTAATAAAGCAAAATTACAAGAGCTAATGTAGCTAAAACAATAAAATTAAATAATTTAATTAAGAAGAAAAAAGATAGGTATTCTTAATTCTTCACCCCCATAACTACTCAATGATATCCGTACCAAGGGCATTATTGAGAAAAACTACTAACAGGTACGTAGGATTTACAGAATGACTTGTAAAATGTGAACAAACTTGTAGAAATGATTTATAAATGAGAGCAGGGGTAACATTTTTTTGGCCATTTTTTCCCCTTTCAAATATCAACTTCAGTTATTGTAGTTATTGCAATTGTTTATTGAGCAAGATTATATATGAATAACACTGAGTTATAGAAATTATGAAGTAAATCATTAATGATACCATAAAATGATACACAGTAAAAGTAAATCTTTAAAAATATAGTATAAGAAATTAGGAAGGAAACAAATAATATATTTGTTGCTAAAGCAAATGAATAAATATAATTTGAAGTTCGATTTTCACCGTCAAATTTTACTCCCATCATACAAACAAGAAATTGTGAAAAATGGGAACAGGCCAAGATTTTAAAAATACAAAATAGCATGGCATTTGGCAGGAGACAAAAGAGGGGAGTGTCCATATTTTGGAAGAATTCTTATATGTACTCGTAAAAAAAATGAAAGAAGAAAATTGGATGATTGAGGCAAACTAGTGGAGAGGGTGGCCACCTGTATCAAACATCCAGCTAAGCGCCTTTGGAACAGTACAGAGAGCTGATGGAGCTCAACCAGTTGCCTTATTCCTCCAACCATAATATCTTAACCACCTTTCTCTCTCCTCTTCCTCCTTTCTTCGTCTCTCTCTCTCTCTCTCTCTCATCAATTTCTGATATTTCCGCAATAAGTGAAAGCTCCGTCACACCCTTTTGTTTCGAATCCTCATCGTCATCATCATCACCAACTTTTCTGTGAGGAATCACAACTCAACTCAAAAGAAGGAGAGCAGAAGTATGACAGAGGAGCACCCCAAAAAGCTGGACGCCGAATCCCCATCGGAACCTCCGCCGCTGCCGCCTCATGAGGAGCCTCCCCCACCACAACCACCACCACCACCACCTCATGAGGAAAGATGTAACTAAGGAGAAATGTGTAACTCCGGCACCTCCTTCTGATGACCTTAAGACTCTTGCTATTGTTGAAAGTACATACCCAACTCCCCTCTCTTTCTCACTTTTCTTGTATATCTGTTTGTTTCCTCTGAAAAACTGACTCAAAAGGTCTGTGTATGTGTTTGTGTTCCGTGGTTACTCTCTTTATTTTATGGTTGGTTCAGGGGACGAGTCCTTATTTGAACACCGCTTTTCATTTCTCATAAATATAGAAACTGAATTGTTTAAGTTTTTCTCTTTCTGTTCTTCAAGGCCTTCTGATAATGAATTTCTCGAGTTTAATTCATAGTGATCTCTGCTGTTTTTGTCAACTGAATTATTCCTGTCCAGTAGAGTTTCTGAAGGGCTTTTCATCTATCTGGGACTTTCAAGTCATCAATTCTTTCTATAACGTATACTTCAAACTTTTATTCATTTCTTTCTTCTCTTGTCAGTTTATCATGGCTAGGATTTGCCTATTGTCACTCCGTTGAAAAACACGTGCTTGTCTTAGGAGGAGACGTTTGGGACTTGTGAAAGCAAGACGACTGTGATTATATGATTCATTTGTACCTTCATCTTATAGCTATCAACATTTTCTAAATGGTGCTGCTTCTTACAGTTCATCCTTTAATTTCTGTGTCTGTGCTCAACCTGATCTTAGTTATTTGGTAACGACATCGTGATGAAAAATATGGACAATTTCGAGGATTTAGTGAGAATAACTAAATTATCAAGTTCTCTAAAGCCTACGAACACTCTGTAATGAGGACTGGTTGATAAATCTGTAGAGCCCTCAAGTATCTGGAATCATACCCAAAAGAAATTAAAAAAAGAGAGCTTCTGAGCCAGTGTATCAAAACATATGTATTTTGCATGATTGAGCCGTCACCATGATATAATAACATCATTGTGATTATTGTTGTTTATTCGGAGCCTCAAGAAGCTTCTACTGAGAAATCATCTGAAGGCTCTGCAAATCAAGGTATCTCGACTGTTTTATTTCCCTTCATGCATTTTTATACCCCTAAATTAGAGGTTAAACAAGTTTTTGCATATACAGATGCAGTGCTGGCTAGAGTTGCAACAGAGAAGAGGCTTTCATTGGTCAAAGCATGGGAAGAAAGTGAAAAATCAAAAGCAGAGGACAAGTAAGAGACTAGTTTTGCATTATTACACTAGATGTTTGTTTCTTTCATATTCATTCGACAAGGTTTCATGGATATTAATTTGAATAGATCTTTTGATCACGGGAGCGCACAAGAAGTTATCAGCTATTTCATCACGGAGAAACAGTAAGAAAGCAGCCATTGACGCTGAGTTAAAAAAAAACTGAAGTAAGATCAATCATTCCTTTTCATTAGTAATTCCCCGAAGTGCTTTATGAGTGCTGTTAAAATATCTGTCCATTGATTTAAATCTAGGTCACTATAACTTCTGCTACAACCAAGTGCTCATACTTCTGTAATCATTCAGTTGTTCTATAACCAATCTGTTTTTTTATTTATTTTGGGTTCCAAATAAAAATTGAAATGAGAAAACGAATGAAAAAAATACTTGAAAATAAAAGAAATAGAAAATCAGTTGTGACAGACTGGAATTTAAATTAATCAAATTGTTCTTTACATACTTTCCTTTTAACCTTTTTCTAATATATTTGACCTCCTACTAATTCTTCTTGTGTTTCTAATTTGTATGCGAGTTAGGAACAACTTGAAAGGAAGAAGGCTGAATATGTGGAGAAAATGAAAATAAATCGCTATCATCCACAAGGAGGCTGAACTCTGAAGAGAAGAGGGCAATTATTGATGCCAAGAAAGGGGAAGATCTTCTCAAGGCAGAGGAAGCAACCGCAAATACAGGGCGGCCACTGGAACTGCTCCAAAGAAAATCCGTGGCTGTTTCTGATACTGAAATCCTCAGATCTCATAAGAAAACCAAGAATGTTGAATTGTTAGTGTTTTATTTTTTCTGGTGAACACGTTCTTTGACTGTTCAAATGTGAGTACATAACTACATATGTGTCATTTGTTGGTGTTAGTGCAGATGTGTTATTTGTATTTAAATTATTCGTTGGGGATCTAGTTGGTGTTCATTTATTATGTGCGTATATCAATGTCAGTGTGAGTGCTCCAATTAATTTAGACATTAAGAAATTTTAAAGTTTAGTTTGTTGTAGTATTTTTTTGGGTTTATTAATAGTGTATATAAAGCATGACTTGTCATGCCTTGTGTTAAAAACTAAGTTTAATTGTAATTGAGGGTGTTTGGGTTTTACTTCAAACTATGGTTTTGAAGAGAGAACCATGGTTTGAAGAAAAAAATATCCAAACACTATATATTTTTTCAAAATCATTTTTCAATTTGAAACTATGATTTGTATAAAAGTAATCAAACACTATAATTTTTTTCAAAATCACTTTTCATTTGGAAACCATGGTTTTGGGTATAAAATCATGGTATTTCATAAAGTGAATTTTTTTTTGCTTTTGAAGGTATAAAACCATAGTTTGGGATATAAATATATATACACATATCAATTACTATCTTTGATCTTTAATGTAAGAGTTAGAAAACTAATTTGTAAATATTAAGAAAATTAGTTAAATTATTTATTTATAATAAATAGATGTTGCATTCTCTAAAACACTTATTAACGATGTGCATTGGGATTATTATTAATGTAACATTTAATATGTGCAAATTAACATGAGAACTACTTTTAAAAAAATGAATAAATATATGAGACAAGATTGATTGATATCTTATATTCAAAATCAAATGGAATACCAATTAGCTCTTATACTAAGGACCGGAGATAATATTAATTTTATTTTCACAAATTTATTATTTCATTCAAAAAAATATAAATTAAAATCTATCATTTATCTAGTTATCATATTAACTTATGTCCTTTTAATAATTTGTATATAAAAAAAGATTCTGATAACAATTATTCAAATATTCTCACTTTATCAAAATCACTTTTGTCAAAATCTATTCACAGAATCTATTCTTCCCAAAATCTATTCTCTAAACTATGATTTGGTTTCATTTAAACACCCCCTGAATTACCGAATACTTGATCATGGAGATCTAGATATCATGTCAAGACTACTTTCAACCAAAAGTTTAAGTCGTTAACTAAGAGTTGGTGAATAGCTCTAAACTCTTGACTCTAGTTAGTCTTGAAGAAAGAGAAGCAGACAAAAAATTGATAAAAGCGAATTTAAAAAAAAAAAGACCCTCTGTTGCTCACTCACCGCTGTCTTCAGACTCGTCGTCCGTGGTGGACTTCTCCCACCACGGAACCTCATCCTCCTCTTCTTCGTCCTCAGTCCTTCTGCTATGTCATCCGGTGCAAAAACCAAATCAAACATTCCATCCTCCCTGTGTGGTTCTTCAAAAAAATCAAAATCTTCATAACTTTGTGTCTCTTCCTTCTCGTTCTCTCCTCGTCCTCGTCCTCTCCTTTGTATCTCCTCCTTCTCGTTTCCTCGTTTCCTCCTCCTCGTCGTCTTTTCCTCCTTCTCCTCCTCTTCACCCCCCACCACTGTCATCATTGCCGGCATCCTCCTCCTCTTCATTCCCACGTTGCCGACATCCCCTGCATCAGCTGATGCCCCTCCAGCGCCTCTTCGTGTTCAGCCTCTTTGGTATCAAAGCCCTAACCTTTTAGACACCTATCTTTGTTCGACGTGTCGTCACACACGTGCTTTTATCCCATGTGGTTCTGTCTAGATTTACGCCACTAAACATTCTTTCCACGCCATCTTTTACCGTGTGTATTCACTATGAAAAAGTCTGAGATTGACCATTTCATCTCTGTTATCTTGAATGGCTCCAACTATCGCCTATGGTTGGAGAGTATGCATGGTTTTTTAAAAAAGACATAAATTATGGCGTTCTATTACTGATGATATTCATTTTCCTATTCGCAAAACTAATAAGACTGATTTGAAATTCAATAACCGACTTGATGAGTGGGATACCAAAAATAATCAAATTATCACATGGTTTCGAAATATCTCAATTACTAGCATAAATCAACAATTTGGCTGCTTTAAGACCGCAAAAGAGGTATGGGACCACTTGTTAATCGCTATACATCATTTGATTTGTCCAATTAGTTTCAATTGCATAAAAATCTCAATGTCTTGAAGCAAGAAAAGGATCAGCCCCTATATGAGTTTTTGGCTAAGATTGAGTCTATCTGGGATCAATTAGCCTACTCGAAACTTAGTTTCAAGAATGAGGAAGATGCATAGGCTTTCTTTCGATACTGCGATCAGCTTTGTCTTACTCAATTCTTATGTTTCTCATGGATGATTTTGAGTCTATTTGAGTATCCCTACTTCACCAAAGTCCACTTCCAACTCTTGAGGATGCTCTCCCTCGACTTTGCTCTGAAGAAACTCGATTGGGACTTTTACAAACATACTCCTGAAATGGTTTTTTGCTGCACCAGAAGATCCTTTAAATCTTATCATTGTTACCCTCAATCTGATCACTCCTTTGATCAATGTCCCAATATTGAGTGCCGAACATGTCAAAAGAAGGGACATATAGTGGCAAATTGTCCTACGATGTTCTGTCGTTACTGCAAAAAGACTGGGCGTCTTATTGATCGATGCCCTACTCGTCCTCTCAGGTCTGATCAGGAAAGATCAACAAGGCCTAGTTCCTTTTCTAAACCTGCATTATCTACCACTGTTGCTGATTCTACCTTGAAATCTTTCACACTACAAATCTTGAGGCTTTACTTCTCAAGTTTATCCATGATACTTCCAGTCCAGTCACACCTGCTGCCTTTTCTACTTTCTTCTCTCCTCATCGTTCTCGTCCTCCTTCTCCTCCTCTTCATCCCCACCAATGTCATCATCGTTGGCATCCTCCTCCTCTTCATCCCACGGCTGCCAGACATCCCCTGCATCAGCTTGGCAGCTCTCCCTTTTGGTGCCTCTCTAGCTTCCCTGATGCGCCTCTTGATGTTCAATACTCTCCTAATCGCCTGTCCATGTGTCAGGCCTCCTCATACACAGCTTCATGATCGTCAACATCCTCAGTAAGTTTATCCCTGATACTTCCAGTCAGCTGCTGCTGCCTCCGTTTTCTACTTCCTTCTCCTCTTCATCGTCCTCCTCCTCCTCTTCTTCATCCCCACCACTGTCATCATGCGGCCGATCCTCCTCCTCCTCTTCATCCCCACAAGCTGTCGCATCCCCTTCATCAGCCAGCGCCTCCCCCTTTGATGCCTCTCTAGTTCCTGATGCGTCTCTTTATGTTCAGCTTCCTGATACGTCTGTCCATGTTCAGCCTCCTCATGCATAGTTTCATGATCGTCAACATCCTCAGTAAGTTTATCCCTGATACTTCCAGTCCACCTGTTGTCTTTTTCTACTTCCTTCCTTCTCCTCCTCATCGTTTTTGTCCTCCTTCTCCTCCTCTTCATCTCCACCACTGTCAATCATCACCCACCGGCAATCCTCCTCCTCTTCATCCCCACGGCGGGCTGCCGGCATCCCCTACATTAGCCGGCACCTCCCCCTGTCAAATTAATCCAGATGAGTAAATATTCAATGAAAGGTTTATAGACATCCTTTGAATCACTTTGCGCGCCTTTGCGTGATAACTATATAGGTTTGCATTTTCTTCTTTTTTGCAAAGGAGCAAGAAAAGCAACGGCTATTGACTAAGGGGGATGATACAAATAGCACCGCTGAT
>NW_021634619.1:0-43685 GCF_004799145.2 Neltuma alba
CATAAATGATGGTTAGTCCTCACAACATGGTGAATTACGACTCGAATCTCATTAAAAGAAATACTCATAGTGCCTGATAATATTTTGATAAAATTGCTTTCCATAAGAAAATACTTATACGTAGCCAAAAAAAAATGAAAAAGGTGATTGCTCAAACACATATTGGTGTTCGGGATGTATCTCCACAAGTAAGGAAGCGGCTGATTCAATCGATCATTCAGCGAGGGAAAAAAAATTGATAGAGGGATGGTCCAGAGGCACAGAACCTCTCCTCTCCCTTACGGTCCTCTTACCATCATTTTCTCTAGTCCTCACCCTCCATTTCATTTTACAGTTATGAAACACTCAATAAAATATTGAGATTTGTAGTAAAATACCATCAAGACAGTGAATCTTCAATTTTAAATCTAACTGCCTTTTTTCCCCCTTTAAAAAAAGCCCATTTTCCCAATTACTCTATGTACTATGTGAGTAACACAACTTGCCTTGAGTTTAATTTAATATGCGAGAATAATTTTCATTCTAATATGAGAGTAAAATGTTGTATTTATATGTGCAAATCTCAATATTTTATTGAGTGTTTCATGAGTGTAGGATGAAATGGAGGGTGAGGATTAGAGAAGAGGATGGTAAGAGAACCACAAGGGAGAGGAGAGGTTCTGTGTCGATTGTCGGACTTTGGGAATTTGTAATTAAATCCCAATTAAATCTAATTAAAATAATCATAACCAAAATCAGGACTATACGTTTTTTCAACTTTCTTTTAGAAAAAACTTAAAGTTAAGTTCATTATATCCAGTATGTCAAGTTCTCTACTAGCACATGTTCATGTGTTTTTTTTTATTTCATGTGAATTTATAATTAAATACCTAATATTTCAAAAATAGGACAGATAATTATATGTTATTGAAAAACTTGATATAATCGATATAAAAAACTTGATTATTGTTCTTTTCCTTTTTAAATTATAGAGAATTATTTTGGTCTCTCAACAATATTCAAAATTTTTTGATGAGTCCTCTTGGCCTATTTAAAAATTTATTAAAAAATAGAGGTCTGAATTTGAATTTTGTTATTTCGGATCAATTTAATTAGCATTCACCATAAAAAAGCTTAATAAATAAAATTTATTTATTAATCATCATAAAAAATTATTGTAATAAAAAGGAAAAGGAGACAAAGACAAGCCTAACGCTCTTCTTTTTTGATACAAAAGTGGGCTACCTGGCCAAATTAAAAAAGCAAACCCCATTACAACCATGATCCCCAAGAGTCTCTAAATTCTCTGGACAAGTGTCCATCAGCAAAGAACGAGGCCATAATTTGGAAGTCCCTTGATATATATTTTAAATCCACTTCCCAGTTGAAACGCAGCAGCTCCCATCTCCTAAGAAACGTGAGGCTATAATTTTCAGCAAATCTCCCAACGCTGCTATCTGCAAGTTTGAGAGTGAAATTTTATGGATTGGGCTTCCTAGCGGGCTGAGTTACAAATTCAAGATGACTGTGGCCCATAATATCTGGGCTTTGATATTCTCCATTTTTTGTTCATTTTGTCCTTTTTTTAAAAAAGAAAAACTAAGTAACCAACGGGGGTTGAATTTAGTAGAAAAAGCTAATTCCTCACAATATGGCAAACCAAGATTCGAATTGCCACTGGGAGAGATGCTTGACAGTGTTTTGAATAGGATTGCTTCTAATAGGAAGATACTTATACTTTAGCAAAAAAAAACTAGGTAACATTTGATTCCTTAAAATATTTTTCTATTGTCTTAAAGTACTTTTTGGTATATTTACTACCTTAAAATATTTTTTTTGGTAACACTCAGTATTCCAATTTATTTCTTTTTGAATTCCAACAAAACTACTTATGCCAAAATACCATTATTGTTTGTCCAGTAAAATACTTTTTAGGAGATGTTTGGATGAAATCAAACCATAATTTGGAGAATAGCTTCTGGATAATAGATTTTGGAAAAATACATTTTGTGAAGAATAGATTTTGTGAAAAAGTTATTCTGATAAAGTGAGAGTGTTTGGATAGTTGTTATCTACAAATTACTAAAAAGGGCATAAGTTAATATGATAATATATAAAAAAGAGATGTTATAATATATTTTAGGAAAAATGACATTGAGGTCCCATGAAGAAGAAAATACATCAAATAGGTCCCCTGAAATCTCATAATTATTTTGAAGTCCCAAAGGGACTTAGATGCAATTTTCAGAATGCACAAATTACTCCCTTGCCCTACCCCTGCTATCAGAAAAAAAGACGGGAGAAGTTCATTTGGGTGAGGATTTCCCGTGCAAAATTATCATGGTAAAGCTTTTGTAAATGCGAGGATTTCCATGGGTGAAGAAGATGTTGAAGCTTCTGTAAATGCGAGTAATATGACAAATCTTCAAGTGTGGAACTTTCTTTTCGCTCCTCTCTTACCTTTCTTGACAGATTGTGTATTTGTTTGGGAATGGAAAATCAAAAAATCATTTTTGCCTTTAGTATTTCAAAGCTTTTGTTTTTGGTTTAGGATTCAGAAGTTAATGAATGGAAAAGCTCTGTTTTTGGTTGGTGTGTGTTGTGATTTAAGTTGGGTGTGTAGAATGATAATGGGTGCTCTGTTTTTGGGTGATTTTCCTCTGTTCTGATATTAGTTTAGTGGCAAAGGAAGAAAAAGATGAAGGTTAGTGAGGGTAGAAACCCTTAGCACAAAATGGGATTGTGTTGTCAATCAGGCTGTGATTGTTGTCAATGTGTGCCGCAAAACTTGTCAATGTAACTCCTTAAGTTGTCAATGACAGTCGCATGCTTCTTGATGCAAGTTTAAGTTACTGATGGCGAGTACGTCTGGAAAACATCTATTTTGCTTTGTTCACATAGGGGAAAAGTTTATAAATGATGGAGAAGATAATATGAGATATGTGGGAGATAGTGTAAGAACAACCAATATAAAGGAGGGCACAAGTTATGAAGAATTGAAGGAAATTTTATCATCAATTACTGGAAAAGAAAGGAACTCATTTCTTCTGAAATTCTTAGTTGTGTTTGATAAAAAAACTTTTGTGGAGTTGGTAGATGATGATGGGGTGGAACATTTGATAAAGTTCAATGAAGAAAGTGGTCATGTGTGTGTTGAAGAAAATGAAAATGAGGACCACATAGAAGCAACAAGGGATGATATAATGGAGGAGCAAGATGTGTAAGTATAGTTTAACAAAACTGTTATTGTGATTTCTTAGTATGTCAGTTGTTACTGTATTGCTACCAACTTGTCAATGCATGCACCCTGATTTGTCATTTTCTGCAGGAAGGTCAAATTTAGCTGCTTCAATTGTGATTGATGACTTAAGGTGCAATGTTGACAAGAGTCCTAATGAAATTAGAAAGGACTTGTATAAAGAATATGGAGTGCAATTGAACTATACTCAAGCATATAGGGTTAGGAAGAGAGCACTAATGGAATTACATGGTCGAGTAGAAGATTCTTATAAGGTAATCCCTTGGATGTGTGAGAGACTAATGGAAATTGATCCTGACATAGTTGCAAGATGGGAAGGCTCAGATAGCAACCGATTTGAGAGGCTATTCATTACATATGGATGCTCAATTAAAGGCTTTGTGGACTGTTACATTGTACTGTCATTTTAGTTGTCATTACCTGCACCCTGAGTTGTCACTAGACCTGTTATGACTTGTCAATCATTGCACTACGACTTGTCAATGAATTTGCTGATGTAAGTTGTCAACAACATGAATTCAAGTAATATAACCTTTTTTACCATGAAATGATATTTAGAATCACTCTATCATATTATATTTTGGTTGTATGGTCATATATAATCATTATTAATGAAGTGTCAAAAACTCACCTCTCCCTTGTCCCCTGTCAGTGGTGGCTCTGTGACTTGTCAATGACAACACTGTGACATGTCAATAGAGCACTGTGGCTTGTCAATGACAACATTATCCCTTGTCAATGGTTTATCCGGTGACTTGTCAATGGAGCATTGTGACTTGTCAATACAGCACTGTAACTTGTTAATGGCAACACTGTCCCTTGTCAATGGTTGCATTATGACTTGTCAATGGGGCACTGTGACTTGTCAATATAGTACTGTGACTTGTTAATGGCAACACTGTCCCTTGTCAATGGTTGCACTATGCCTTGTTAATGGGGCATTGTGACTTGTCAATACAGCACTGTGACTTGTTAATGGCAACATTGTCTCTTGTCAATAGTTGCACTATGCCTTGTTAATGGGGCACTGTGACTTGTTTGTGAGAACACTGTCCCTTGTCAATGGTCACTGTCAAGAGAGCACTGTGACTTGTCAATGGAGTACCGTGACTTGTTAATGGCAACACTGTCCCTTGTCAATGGTTGCACTGTGACTTGTCAATGGGGCACTGTGACTTGTCAATGGCGCACTGTGACTTGTTATGAAATTCTCGTATCACTTGTTATTAACTCCTGTTATATTAGTTGTTATTTTGGATAACTCAGGTTGTTAATTTAAACGCAAGGTAACCAACCATAATATCTCTGCACATATAAAATAGAAATATAATTAAAAATGTAATAAAACCCTAACAAATTAGTATTACAATATGTGATGACAAAGGTAATAATACTATAAACATAATTTGATCAGTTTGTTACAAAATGATGTATTTGCTAATCATCTTACAACACATATCATGGGCTAAGAGAACAAAAAATTCATAGACTACTCTGTCTCCTCTTCTTGGTCTTGTTGTAGTCCGATGGCATCGACATCACTTCACTCCCATGTTCATTATTTGGATGGGTAACCAACCACCACAAACAGTCAACCTTCAACTCTTGTAGTTCATCATTAGAGTATCGTGGCATTGTATATCCTACATCATCCTGAACAGTGCCATCCCACTCTTGTAGCCAAGAGATAACATAAACTCCACATGAATCACTACCAAGTAAATTGAAAATGTTAGCACCTTGCAATTGTTATTGTGAACAAAAACAACATAACACAATCGAACAGAACAACTACACTTACGTATCATTCTGCACATAGACTTTAGCCCATTTCACTTCGTTGTCAATTTTGTCCTCATTGACAAACAATTCTGGCTTAACAGGACGTAGCATCGAATGGAAACAGTTCATCTGGGGAAAAAAACACACACACACATAATGAAAAGGCATCACTAACAACACAGCATCCAGTAACAAGGCACAGAGCATCCAGTGACAACTAACACAGCATCCAGTGACAACTACCAGAGCATGCAATGACAACTACCACAACATCTAGTGACAACTAACAGAGCATCCCGTGACAACTAGCACAGCATCTAGTGACAACTACCACAGCATGTAGTGACAACGGACAGAGCATCTAATGACAACTAGCATAGCATCCAGTGACAACTAACAGAGCATCTGGTGACAACTAACAGGGCATCCAGTGGCAACTAATATATCATCCAGTGACAAGTAACAGATCATCTAGTGACAACGAGCACAACATCCAGTGACAACTACCAAAGCATGCAATGACAACTAGCACAGCATCCGGTGACAACTATCATAGCATGTAGTGATAAGGGACAGAGCATCCAGTGACAACTAGCATGGCATCCAGTGACAAGTAACAGATCATCCGGTGACAACTAGTACAGCATCCAGTGACAACTACCAGAGCATGCAATGACAACTATGTAGACTGCTAGTAACAATTATAATAGTCATTGACAAGTATAAAAGCTGTAAATAACTACTCACAGTTTGTGTTGCCATGAACTGCTTGGGGTCGAACTGCCCTTTATTTGTCCTCTTTTTCTTCTTCTTTGCATCATGTTGTTGCTCACCCCCTTCTTCTTTGCTTCTTCTTCCTCGGCTTGTAATCTCATGAATGTGATGCTATCAACCAACAAGTTAAGGGCATGGAAGGTCATGGTCTTTGTCTAAAAAACATAACAAAACCAATGATCTTCAAATAAAGTAGGACCAAAAATGAAATCGCAATCCCCGATATTGTATCCATTATATTCAGGTAATATTTCTCTTTCATGGTCCTCCCATTTCCACCTTAAAGGATTCGCCACCATTTTCTGCATGAAATCTGCAGAAAATATATGGCGGTTGACTCGCCCATCTTTTTCCTTTTGATCTCCAACGAATGTCTTCCCCACCATAGTCATAAACTGAAATTTCAAATACAAAAAAATTACAACTCCTTAGCATGCAATAACTCATTCTGATATTAACTATCTACGTGTGACTCACCCTGTCGTTTATCTATCTTCTACGTTGGAGACATTGCAACTCACCACGGGTTAGGAAGTATCCATACATCGATACAAAGTATCTAACACAAATGAAACAATTATAAAGTTAGTAAATTCAGTAAATTCTGTAACATAATACAAAATTGGTCACCAAAACATAATACTTACTGCTCTTGCTCCTCTTGATTACACCTTACTATACACATGTCAAATAAAGCTTGCCTATCATCAATTGTTCTCTTTTTCCCAGCCTTGCTTTTAAATTCCAGAAATGGAGACCTAAGAGCTTTCCCCTTACTTATCACCCTTGTTGATTTCCTCACATGTTCGTTCCCTTCCCCTTGGGTGGCCTCATCCACTTCTTTATCCTCTTCATCCTCTTCTTCTCTTTTATTTTCTTCTTCATCTTCTTTGTCCTCATTTCCCTTCTCTTTTTCCTCTTCATCCTCTTCTTTTTCTTCGTTATGTGATTCTTGTCCACCCATCTCCTTTTTTGACTGAGTTTCTTGCTCTTCTTCTTCATTTCTATCATCTTGTGATTCAGATTCTTCTTCTTCATTTCTGTCATCTTCTTCCTCATCCTCTGAATCACTTCCTTTCTCAACTTTTTCCTCTTTTGCTTTAGATTCTTCTTCCTCATCTTTGTCCTTTTCACTTACATTACCACTACCCTCCCTTAGTCTTGATTGAAGGGCCATCATTTCCTCCCCCAGCATAGACACTAATCGAGTATATGTCTTTTTGATCTCCTATACAAATAAAATTCAAAATAGTAAGCAAAAGTAGAAAAACAAAAACAAAAAAAACAAAAAATTAATCATTAAGCCTACAAGTCCACATACCGGGTGAGTTAAATTTTCAGAATCAAATTTGGTGGATGCAAGAGTCCTCGATTGCTTTCCTTCTCCTCTTTAACTCTTTGTTGCACTTTCTTTTCATCCCAATTTGCAATAGCATGCTTTACATGTGTAGTTTTTGTTTCTCCCAGTGAAAAATTTTGTAGACAATATAACTACAAGTGACATGAATGATAAGTTAACAGCAGCCATTGACAACATTCAGACCATCAAATGACAACAGAAACATACAAATTATTATAGCACTTACGATTAGGAAGTATAGACAACCTGGCACATTCTTCTTCTTCTTAGTCAACTTGCCTTTTTCTAATTGTTTCTTGTACACTCCAATCCCCTTATATAGTTCATACAACACATAAGAGGACCAATCAAACTTATCCAATCTATCCGTTGTTGATAGTATTACCTTCAACAAATAATCACCGACACAAATACTTGCATTAGGACATAACAACGTTCCCAATGCATACATGACAAACAGTACCTCAAAATTTTCATCTTGGTTCTCAGTCAACAATGATGCTATCTTCTTGTATGGCATATTGCCATACATAATCCTCCACTGCTTGAACACTTCATCTTCATTATTCACAACTACTTTAATCTCTTCTCCGTTAAATGGTAGCCCCAAAAATTCATGCACATCTTTTGCCCTCATTTCCCTTCTCTTCCCTCTTATTGAAATGTTTTTTGATGCAAGATCAAATGCAGATATAAACTCTCCACACAATTCTCTTTGAATTGTGTGGCAACATACTTCCACCAGCTTGTCAAAACCTATCTTCTTTAGCCTGTCCATTAGATCCATCCTTTCTTTGATTATCTTGTAAACTTGGATAAATTGTTTTGGTGCACATCTAGTGTAGAAAGGAACTATATACTTCTTGGACTTTGTGGGAGCTCTTTGTTCCTTAGCTCTTTTACAATACTCCTCTTTTTGCTGTTCAGATAATTTGTCCCAAGCATTTCTCACATGTTCATTCCTAGATTCAAGTGATTTGTATTTCCTTGAGCTTTTCTTATGGAATTCCTCTGTGAATAAGGCATACCCAGAAAAATTACAGCTTCTTTGTTGTGCACTTTTGTTGGTTCCATCCTTCCTCATCTACTTAACCTGCAAAACAAGACCAATGCATTGAACTTCAATTCTTTTTGAATTCCTAGTAAACTTTTTAGAGATGCAGAGCTTCCTAGATATAGAAAAGAAAATTGATTTAAAAGCACTATGAAATAAAGAAAAAAAATTCTAACACTGATTTGATGATGTGGCATGATAACAAATGATGAATCAAATTAAAGGTGATGGATCAAACAGCACTAAATCCATTTCTGTAAATAAAACCATCAATCATGCCAAATTATTTCTTTCAAGAGGCTATGTTCAAAGATATCATCAAATAAAAATGAAGCAATTATTTTCCTAGTTTCTTGTTTTAAATCATATACAAACTACATAAAAGCCTTGATGCACTAACACCAAACATTCATATTCTTCTTTTTTGGAGGAGGAATAATGCCATAATTTAAATCAAAATTCCTTCGTTTCCTTTTGATTTGACAAAAGCTTCATGCATGGCAATATTAACATTTCATGTTGTATAAGCTTAAGTCTCTACGTGATCCTACTCTTATTCACGAAGCATTAAGGACAAGAGGGTTAAAGGATGACACAACTTGCATAGTCATTGACATAATTCTTCCTGAAAATGCAATGCCGCTACCACCTCCCCCAAAAAAGAAGAACAAGTTGAGGGCTCTGCTTTTCAGGAAGAAGTCTCGTGATGCTGCTGGTAACCTATCAAAGAAGCTTTCGGCTATAAATATAGTGGAGGAACTGTTCGAAGAAGGATCAGCTATGCTTGCTGAAAGGTAATGTCTTCCTTTTTTCAACACTATCAATTCACTAATTAAATGGTATACAAATTTATTGTGTCTGTGCCCTGCATATTGATTGTTGTTGTTCAAAGTGGAGGGTAATATTTGTTTAATACAAGGATCTAAAAACACAGACATAAAGGCGGGTGGGTGAATCATGGCTGGCTTTTCCCTGGTATTTCATCATGGAAGCTAATGCATGTGCCCTGTAATTTGTATCGTAAGGTTACCAAACAACAAAGTTCCACATACGAAGCCATCAAAAACCAAACATATTTTTCTTACCAAAGGGATTCCAAATTACTTTTAAAGTTTTGTCTTACTATTGTCACAAAGGTTCAAATAATCAGTTATCCAATTTGAAGTAATTCTCTTTTTCAATCATTATGGCTCCTGAAAGTTTGAACATTGCCGAACAGAGCTATAATGACAAACAATGACCAAATACCAAACTCAAACACAAAAATCGAGTTCTTCACTGCTTACCGTGACAAGAAATATGAGTCCACTGTAGTTTGAACAATGACGAATAGAGCTATAATGATGAGCTTCACTGCAATGATTCCGACCTCCGACGACGATGCTTTCAGAGACAAACAGAGCTATAACTACTTCGACGATGCTTTCAGACTTCGGTTTCGGTCTTCACTGCAATGATTCTGACCTCTGACGACGAGGATGATTTCAACGACAGCGCACAGTCACCACCCACCACAAGAGAAGAGGCTTTGACCAGAAATCAGAAGAAAATGGAGAAGAAACACGGCTGAAATGCAGAGATATTGAAATAGAACAAGGTACGATTAAAATGGCAATAGAGCTTGGATGAGAGTATGGAGGGTGAGAGCGTGATTTTGAAGTGAAATAGAATAGGGCTTCACACTCGAAGAGGCTTTCAACCAGAAATTAGTTTTTTGAATTGCAACAGGGAAGGTTTCAACATTTCGTGCGATTGCTACCCGGGGCAATAAGGTCTTTTCAAATTTCATTAAATTGCACTGAGGTCCCTTTGGGACTTCACAAAAATTATGAGATTTCAGGGGACTTATTTGATGTATTTTGTTCTCCATGGGACCTTAATGTCATTCTCCCTATATTTGAATTTGAAGGAATAAAATTGTTAATAATATATTTTTTACCAACATAATTAATAATATATAAGATAATGTATTTAATAAAAAATTAAGATGTGTATATGTATTTATAAAATGTAAGATTAAATATGTTAATAGAAAAATAATTGAGGGATGTTAAAGTCATATTACCGTTGGGATCTACTCTGACAGGCACAATCATACTCTCTAATTTGAATTAGAAGTTGAATGGATTCACTTCTTCTGAAAACCATGGTCTATTGATTTTTGCCCCTATTTGCCATATATTTGACCCTAACCATGGTTTGAGTCATTTGCCAAACATGCCCTAAGAAGCCAATGTAAGACGTCAGCTCAAAACTTAGTGGGAGCATAATAGAAATAACCAGCAAAGGGGAAAAAAACGTTAATGAAGGACTTAGATGATCTATTATTTGGTTTCTATAAAGGAATTGACCTGAGAATAAAAACAAGCTACAAAAAAAGATTACACTCCACTGGTCCTTAATATAGGATCTAACTATTGAGTTGATATTAGTTTTAAATATAAAATTTATGTTTCATAATTATTATTTTTTTCTAAATTACCTATATTAATACTCTTTTAACTATAATCAAATAGGAGAAAAAAAGATATTAAGAAAATTTATTATGATGTTTTAAAAAAAAACATTTACTCCTCCGGTCCTAAATGTAGGACCTATTTTGTAGTACAATTTATACTACAAAATGAATCCTATATTTAGGACCGGAAGGAGTAATAATTTTTATAATTGTCGCAGATACTATGGCAAAGGAAGCTCTCGGCGGGATGCAAGGGATGAACTGCTTCTCTTCACCTTCTCTGGGTATGTTGGATAGCTTGAGGAATGACGCATTGAACTGCCACATTATGTGAGCAGCTAGTGTTGTTGATCCATAAAAAAAAAAAAAAAAAACTAACTTATTTTTTTTAATCCAATCAAATTAATTAAATAAGTCTTGCATTAAAAATTGATACAAAATTTTTAAGTAGTAGCGCCTGTCCAAAAACAAGCATTACAAAAGACCACATTGACAGTTTACATTTTCAATTTATTTACGTGTAATTATTGGCCGTATTTATTAGTGCACCCTTAGAAGCATTAAGTGTGTTAAGCAATGAAAACATGTCTCACTTGATGGAAATAATTCTTAAGCTTTAAGCTTTTAAGCACATATCCATAATTAAAAAAAATCATGACTATAGTTAAAAATTAAAAATATTTGCTCTGATATGGTTTGAAAAGTGTCTACTAGATTTTAAGATAGCTATTTTGAATTATATTTTTTTTCCAAAAAGTTGATACTGATATTTCTAACTATAATCTTAAATTAAATTATTCCGTGTTTATAAGATAGTAATTTACACCTAAAAATTTAAATTTATTTTTATCTTTTTAATATCAAATTGTAGGACGAATGGAATGAATATTCCAGTGCTTTTTCGGCAAAATAAATAAATAAATATCCCAAGTGCTTTTTTTTTTTTGCCAAACTGTTTCAAACGCATAGATATTAACTTGGTGGGATGTTCACCTTCAATTTTTCAGAGTTCTTTTTTAGTAGAATTGCAGAAAGAGTTCATTTTATTAAGAAAAATTTGGTAAAAGGTACTTGTTTAAAAATTTTGTCGGTCAACAAGGCCTAAACTTGACGAGTCCAACTATTTTTCCTGGGTGTAACTTTTTTTTTTCCAGCTATGTGCGGCTTATCTTTATTATGTGCAATAATTATTAAAACAAAAGTCATTTATACATTGTTGAAAATATGTTACACATAATTTTAAAAAAAAAGTTACACGTGTTGAAGATAGTTACATCGATTCAAATTTAGATTTTTTTAGTCAATATAATTTTCAACCAGATACTTTTTACTAATTTTCCCTTTTATTTTATTAATCACCAAAATAGATATTACATCACTCATTAACTATTTTCAGAGTCCTTGTCAAAAGAAAACAAAGACATGGTTTACAAAGACAATTGAATATGTTAGTTAAAAAAAAATCAAGAAGACATGGTTTTATATTTAATTCTTACAAATATAAAAAAAAAATCATTGAAATGATTTTATAGCCATAAAGTTTTGCCTAAGTTAATTTCAAAATCCATCTAGATGTTTGTGAATTATTCTTTTTCTTGGACTTTGGGGATCAAAATCCTAAGACTGAAAATTAAAAAAAAAAAATAGAAGAGACTTGGTCTATTCAATTTGATATTATGTAATTAATATCCGTTGGTTCAGATAGCTATGGCTATTGCCTACTAACTTGGTAGTGCATTATTAATTAACCAGTTATTCCCTCAAATCCTTAATTATAAGAACTTCTTAAATAGGTAGATTAAAAAATTAAATAAATTAGTTATTATAATAAATATGATATGATCTCTCTAGAATATTTTGGTATAATATTAAATTATATATCAGTTTGTAAATTAGACAAATTAATTTAATAAAAAATAATAAATATGAAAAACATAATAAATTGAGGTCAATAAATTTAATTTTCACCCAACCAGTTTCATTGTGTTAGAAATCGGAGGCGGGAGGGCGGTTTTTGCCGTTTGCCGACGTTGAAATGGACAACTTCCTTGACTACCTGGAGAATTTTCCCACTAGAGGATATTATTGTGTGTGTATATAAAAGTTAATGAGATTGTAATTAGGAAGAATCCTATATAAACCCAACTAAAATACCAAAATCTAAGATTAATTAGGCCTACACTTTGAACAAATTTCTAGTTAGACTAAGATGCCTAATTAAGGATTTATAATGTTGTTAAAAGTCTAAAATAACTATTATGATTATATATGAGTTTGTTTATGTATTTTTTCCCGTCACAAATTCTTTTTCTGAATTTTTTTTTTTGAGATTTTCTTGATATTTGAAAATTGTAAATCTTTAGTAGATGATAGAAAATTACAATATAGTCCTTTATTCCCATTAATAAGTACTCCAACACCCTATCAATGCAACGGTATAGATTATTGTTATATTTCTCCTATCCTTAATATAAAATATATTTAACTAATTTGATTAGATTAAAAAGGTTAGGTAAGTTAATTAATTATAAGAAATATGATAGGTTTTTCCTAAAACATCATAATTATCTTTTTTTTAATATCTTCTCTCATCTTCTACTTGACTATGTTGAAGGAGATCCATAGAGGTAATTTAGAAAAATTAATAAATATGAGAAATAGGTCTTATATTTAATACAATTACTAATTAGGTCCTATATTAAAGACTGGAGGAGTATTTTAATTGTGGATGGGTTTATTTCTGTTCAATTTTAATATTGATCTATCATTCATATACTAAATAACATACATACAGAATTTTTTTATTAAACACGTATATTTTTTTTAATAAAATACACCTACATTATAATAGTAGAAACTTATTCAAAAAACAAACTTTTTACAGATGATTGTTTTCATATTTTAGGAAAAGAATTTGTAAGAGAGAGAAATAGAAAAGAAACATCTCACATTTTAATTACAGACGGGTATTTTTCTCTTTTAACAACATTCATAAATCTTTAATTAGACCTCTTAGCCTAATTAAAAATTTGTTCTGAAGGCCTGGTTTTGAATTTCAGTATTTTAATTGGATTTAAATGAGATTCTCTCAATATAATTTTGGCCAGAGAATATAATTGAAGAATAAATTATATATAGTTCATTTCTAATTTGGTGGGATATTAGTAATTAATAATTACTAATTCAAAACAAGTAGGTGCACGTGTTTCATTTGTAATTTTCCTATTTTGACTTCTAAGGAAAAAAAAATTCCACATATATAAAGCATAGATAGTAATATTTTATGCCGTTTGATGTCTCCTTGAAATTTAAAGCGAAATAATAACGTTCTAAATTGTCAGATTGAAAAGCTGATGAAGCAGTCAATATATGAATGGATTTTTATAAACAATAAATTTTCTTAGAAGCAAATAGTTAAATAAATAGATCTTAAATATCTTCTATAACATATTCTTGTATCACAATAAAAATATATAGCTATGGACCAAAGATAAATACTGAAAGTATTTTGGTTAATTTACTTTTCACATGTTTTATATGTTTTTCAAACAATGATTATGTAAACTTTACATAAGCATGCATCAATAGTCATCGCATCTATGAGGAAGATAAGGCTAATATAATTAAGGCTCCGTTTGCCATCAAATTTGAAAATTACTTATAAATATATTTTACATAAATTGAAATTCAAACCGAATAAAAGGAAATGTGAATACAGAGTAGTCACACACAAAAATAAAGACAAAACTTTCTTCAAATACTTATCTCGTATTCCTTAAATTATGATTGAAAAGTTGTTTATAAGCCATTTTAAAAGTTGTTGAAACTAACTAGTAAATTATTAAATAAAATGAGAGGCCACATGAATGGTCAACTTTGCATGGCAATAAGCGTCGGCCTTGCCACCAACTTTTACCAGTCAACAACAATTTGTCAAGGCATATATACAAATTTATATGGTCCCTCTCATTTAATAATGATTTAAACATTCGTCGCTATCAAACTCCACATCATTCACAACAAGAATGTCAAAAAGCTATCAAAACAAATCACATTCCTTTGAGAAATATAACATATTTATATGGATTTATATAGGAGATTGAGAATAAAGGGTATCATTTGAAGGGGATCATATCTTTTCTAGCATAATTAATATAATAATTATAGCATTGTCCCCAAAAAATAATTGTTACAAATGAATAAAGAACTAACAGAAAAGTATCTTGTGATTTGTGAAAGCAATCAACTTGATAAATCATTGAAACAAGTCGCAATTTATAATAGTTGCCCCCTTTATCGATTAGCCTCCAAGAAGGGGCTAATAATTCCTTCCAACGAGAATATATCTTGTACTACTTTTCTTCAAAATAATAAAAATAAAACGTGTTAATTAAAGATAATAAAATCATAAGAGGCATTTATAACATTTTACTTTATTCATACAAGTTGATAAGGGAGGCTCCAACATGGCAACTCGGATATTTTTGTTTTGGCGACCAACAACAACCCCATTAAGTAATTGAAGCCATATTGCAAAAGTCAAATGATGATTCATGCATATAAACTGTGGGCATGGTGGCGCTGCATAATATTATTCTCTCAACAAAATCCTTCACATTAGCCCGATTATATTCATCGTTTTTTCCGATCTGAATCTCTATTAGTTTCTTCATCAGCTTCTGGATCATCACAAGCTATATCTTCCAGTTTGCATATATAATCATATGGCTCCTTCTCCTTCTCCTTCTTGTTCTTCTGTGTCGTCGTCTTCACCAGCCATGGCTTTTGCAGTTGCTTCTGTTGTTTGTGTGTTCTTCAGTTGCTTCGTTTCTGTATCACAAGCTCAAAACGCTACCACAGATCCTCTGAAGGTCTCTCTCTCTCTCTCTCTCTCTCTCTCTCTCTCTCTGTGCTCTGACTGCGATATATGATGTAGAAAGTTTTTCCTGGAAAATAAGGATTGATGTAACTGCTACAGATGCTGATAGAACTTTTAAACATGATTATTCTTTTTGTTTGTTAAAATTTGATTTTTTTTCCAAATAAACTTGGATTTTGCCTACTCTTTGTGCCTCAACTTAATTTTCAGTTGAAGTGATATATTAAATTAACCTATAAAGTAAATATGATTAATATCTTATAATGCTGTGGATTTGAAACTTTTGAAGCTCCTTATAGATCTAATGGTAGTCTTGTGTATATATGAGTGATTGATTTGTGAATAACAGCCAATCACAGAATGTACGATCCAAAAAAAAAAGTCATGCGAAGTTATGTTATTATGGAGTCTTTTTGTTGGCAAAGAAAAGATTATGGATTTTTTTGTACCATAAATCTTAGAACTTGAGATCTAGTTTTTAAAATTTTGCTATCAAGCATTATTGTTGAAATATCACACTTTTTTTTTAAGCATTGAAATGGCACACTCTATTAGTAATATAAGCTGGCATTATGTTCATGCAAGTTCAAGTTCAAGTTCATAGTAGAAGTTTACTGTTAAGTGCAAAGAAATTATTTATAGACCTGACTTAAGAATTTTGTAGGATTTTTGTATTCTTTTGCCCTTTTTTATTTCTTTTTATTGATTTTTCTAAAAACAATATTTTATATTTACTCTATCCATTTAGAATTATAATATACTTTTAATTAATCTGCACCCTTTAATAAGTTAGTTAATGATTTTTAAAATTACGTATTTTTTGTCATATCTATCCCTATCTAATAGTGTCTTACTTAGAAAAATTATATTAATTACATTAATAATTAAATTTTTTTGAAAAATATTATTAATTACAACTTAAAAGACAAAAAATGTTTAGTAATTTTAGACATGATATTTCAAAAAATACTTTATATTACTTCTAGTTCTTAATATAAGAGTTAGTTAACTAATTTGAGTAGATTAATGAAGTTTTTTAAATTAATTATTTGTAATAAATAGGTGTTATCTTCCCTAGGATACTCTTGTTACATGTGTATTAATTAGAATTACTATTTGATGAAATATTAATATGTGCAACCACTATAAAAATTATTTTTAAAAAAATGAATAAATATTACAGATAAAATATATTTGGATCTTATATTTAGGACCAAATTAGAAACTAACAATTATATTATATTTATGAGCGGATGTAGTAATTTTGAAAGAGCGAAAAAGTTCTGTTTTTGAAAAAAAAAAATTACATCTTCCTTATCATTTTAATCCTCCCAAGGGCCTGTCAGTTAATGAGTTAATTCTTCGGCCAAAAAAAAAATAGTTAATTCTTCTACAACTAACCGTACTAGTTAATTTGTGGGATTCGATTTTCTTTTCACGGTGCTTTCCTTGGAAGAATGGAAAACTCAGTCGGAAATTCTATTGCATCTCATACAATTTCTCCAAAATCTGAAATTTTATGTAGCGAGAACGTTGAATTCAATCTTCAACAAATGAGAAATATCGGCGTCAGCATGTATGGAATATAAGCGGTGAACTATGCAGCGGACGAGCTATTGACAGCACTACCGTGGTCGAAGACTTCAATCCATTTATCAAATGCGACTGTTCCAATGGCACTTGCCACATTACTTTTATTGATATTGTTCTGTTATTTATTGTTGATCTTGATCTTGCACTTTTCCTGCTTGTTTCTGGCAAGAGGGTTTATGCATTGGATGTTGTCGGGGAAATCCCAGAAGAGCTATGGACTCTGACTCACCTCACCAATTTGTATGTTTTTTAACTCCTTAATTTTCCAAGCTGGGTTTTACTGAAATTTCTTGCAAAACATCCTCGAAAGAGTTCTTTTTTTTTTTTTTAATGAATGGAATTTTTTTCTTTTTAATTTTTCTGGCTTTCATAAAGTTTCCTCTAATTGCAATCAAGAACCTCGATCAGAATTATTTGACGGGTTCTCTACCTCCAGCCATTGGAAATCTCACTCGTACGCAGTACATGTAAGGCCGACTAGATAGCGGTTGTAAATCCTTCTTGTACCTAAGGATCCTCTCAAATTCTTATGGGAAAAAGATGGTCATTGCGAGCAAATTGATAATGTTCAGTTGATTTGGATAGTTC
This sequence comes from Neltuma alba, assembly GCF_004799145.2. Lineage (NCBI taxonomy): Eukaryota > Viridiplantae > Streptophyta > Magnoliopsida > Fabales > Fabaceae > Neltuma > Neltuma alba. The sequence goes on from NW_021634619.1 coordinate 17,727, forward strand.
AAATATGTTGGCATTAGTTTTGTGTATTTCAAATGGCAAAAAATAAGTTTCACATCGTTCAAGTTGATATGATGGTAGGATTTATTTGAAATGACTAATTTTTTTCCCATCTTATTAGAGAGAATTTGGATTTGCTTGTTATGCCTTGTGATCAATACTCATCGACTCACTTTATTGTAAAATTTATCCTAATTAGGACCTTAGGCATCAACTCCTTATCAGGGGAGCTTCCTAAGGAATTGGAAAATCTTACCGAGTTAATTGTATTGTAAGTCATCTACTTCCCCTTGAAGCAATTTCTTTCTTCCTTCTTTTTTGCTCTGTCCTTTCATTTTGTTTCTCTGTTTTTGCAGGTGATTTAACTGGCAATTTTGATATTTTTACTTTTCTATGTACCCAAGTTATATCACATTATTCAAAAGTGATATTTTGTTTCTTTTCTTTTTTGTTTTCCATGGGCTTTTTTAATATCTGGAATTGATAATGAAGGATGTTGAATAATTATGTAGCTTAATTAAAGACCATTCTGTTTTATTAGAATTGTGATTCCATGAGACATATATCATGATGATACTATCCATCCACTTCATTATTTGTTAATTCTGCAAGGGTCTTGGATCAAACAACTTCTCTGGGTCTATCCCCTCTGAACTAGGGAAACTCATGAAATTGGAACAACTGTAAGCTCTAGTGCACTGTGCTTCTGTAGATTTTGCTATGATCAAATTGAAAGAGTCCCGCATTGGAAGCATGAGATTCTGTTTCTAATGACGGGCTTATGAAAAATATATTCTCTCAACTCCATGAATATTAATCTTTCAGATGACATGTATACTTTTAATTTATGTTTGATTATCACATAGAAGATATCTAACAGCATGCTGTCTAGTAATTCACTGGCAATTTTTGGGAAATACTTATGATCAAAGAATTAATGTCTGAGACTTGTAGGTTATAGTAACACTTATGGACATGAACAACTTGCATTATATTTTTCTTCTCAAATATGTGTTTGTCATGTTATTTTTAATTAATAAAAAATAATGAATCATTTCTTCCTTTGTTTGGAATTTATATAATGCATTTCAAATATGTTTTATGGTAGCATTGGCAATTTATTTTCGCAACATTCCTGACATTCCCCTTTCATTTCAATGTAGTGAGGCTCCTTATATGCCAAAAAAGTTACAATTATTCACTTTGTTTTGGAATCTGGATTATGTTAGTTTATTGATTTTTGTGTGATCAGCAAATGATATCAATTTCAATAAAAATTTCTATGCAGCTATTTAGATAGTTCAAGACTTAGTGGCCATATTCCTCCTTTTTTTGCTAGTCTTAAAAACCTGGGGACAGTGTAAGAGATTGTTACTTTTTCTTGTCTGTTACATGATAATTATAATATTAAAAATGAAATAACTTTGAAAGTTTTCCTGGTTGTCCAGGTGGGCTTCAGACATTGAACTCACAGGCAGGATACCAGACTTCATAGGAAGTTGGTCTAAGCTTATAGTCTGGTAAGACAATATTGTCAATACTGTTTTCTTTTTCCTTGAAATTAGGACGTTGGATCTCTTAAACATTCTAAAGTGGTATGGGAAATTCTGAATAGAGTGTTTGATGTTTAATGAGCATTGATTTTATCCAGCTACTTTGCATGAAGTCCTTTAACTGTGTGTATCATTTCAAGGAATGTAATGACTTTGGTTAGAAAGAAATTTGAGAAGCATTAATCAGAAGTATCTACTGTCTCATCATCGGAGATAATTAGTTTACAGCCTACTTGTGATCAATTTCAGGCTTCTCCCCTAGTGGGTTTACAAAGGGGTTGGAAAGCACTTATTAGCTAACAAGTCTTTAGTTATAATATGGTTTTGCTACGACTATTTATGCTAATGGATTGATTTTTTTTTCTCATCACTGAATTCCTTTCCTATTTATAAAATGTAGTTAAATCTTTCCTTATAAAAACTTGTGTGCAAAAAAATTCTTTCAGATATGAAATATAAATACTTGTTTTGATACTTGGTATTTTCTTTTCCAGAAGTTTGTGCTCACTGAGTAGAATTTCTGTACTTTTTGATAGGAGGTTCCAGGAAAATTCTTTTGAAGGTCCAATACCATCATCACTTAGCAATCTGCCTTCTCTTACAGAGTTGTAAGTGTCAACACTACTTACTTGCATGCATTTCTGCAGATTTATAAGAACTAAGCATAATTCTAATGCAGGAGAATAAGTGAAATATCTAATGGGAGCTCCTCATTGGCATTTATAAGGAATATGAAATCTTTGACTATCTTGTGAGTTGGAAGGCAATAACTTCCCTAATAATTCATAGCCTGCCTGATACATCAATATATTTTCTTTTGTTTATTTTTTCCCTAGAATGTAGCATGACAACTTGGTTAACAATCTTGTAGAGTTATGAGAAATAACAGTATTTCTAATCCAATTCCATCAAATATCGATGAATTTCTAAATTTGACCCAGCTGTGAGTATTCCTTGTTCATGTAGTTGATATGCATAAACTATCCAGATATCTTATTGTGTTGGATATAAAGGCCAATCAATATTAGCCATTATTCCTTTTGTCCTAGAAATCAGAGTTGGAATTTCAGGGATCTAGTCAACCTATTACTTGATTTCTTGGTTTCTTAATCATGTTGCACTTTTATGAAAATTTATTTCTCGTAATGCTCTTATTTTATGGGATTCTAGTAGCTGGTATGTAGCCATGGTCTCAAATAGCGGCCTATGGCAATGATGTAATGAAAAGAACAAAAGCACAGACTGCGATTGTTCTTCAACTTGCTTCCCAGGAAAAAGCAAATCACATAGTGGTTTCCATTGGATATCTCCAACCTAAATAAATACCTTAGTTTTTGTACAGTAGTTATACTGCTTAACTATAGGGCAACCCTTAATGCTAATTCGTTCAAATTGAAATGTTCATCAAGCAGAGTGATTTGTCATTAGAACTCAATGTGCATGCCACTACCAACTGGCTCCGGAATGGCTTGCTAGTTTACCAAGGATTCTTCACTAATTTTCCATAATCAATTCTCTTTTATTCTTTTCCCTATTATGTGCTTTATGTGGCAGAAAACGGTTGGAGTCAACTAACTATCCATCTTATCTTTCATACACATATTATTATTTCCAATAGGGAAAAATTGTGTTCCACATCCGAATGATTATATAGCTGGTTCTTGTAGGGATCTGAGCTTCAATAACATCACAGTACAGATTCTGGGATCACTTTTCAATCTGAGTTCGCTAACACACTTCTAATATATATGTTGTCTTAAGTAATTGAATTATGGATTTCCTGCATGCCTTCATCATTGGATTAAAGCATGATTTGTTTTTCTCCAACTCAGGTTTCTGGGAAATAACAAACTCACTGGTGCAATCCGTACTCAAATAAGCCCAACTCTTCTCAATATGTGAGTATTCTTAACATATTTGGACTCTACAGCATCATAGTGCATTAAGAATGGAGTATAATATAATATATTAATTTTATCTTTGTGCGCAGATGTAATATTATTATATATGCTTAAGAATCCTTATATCCTAGATGTATTTCTGAATTCAAGCATTCTTGTTTTTTCAAACTTAGAGGGTGACTATTTATCTTCTGGGGCACCTGCATTCTAATATGCTAATTCGATATCCATATACCTATAAGATTAAGGTCAACAGGCTCATTACCATGGTGCTTAGGAACATAGAAGTCGGTGCAATTATGTCAGTTTCAAACTTATGCAACTGATACTACACTAATTGTAATTAAAGGCTTAATTCTTCAATGCATTGTCTGTCATCTCCATGGTATTTACTTAAACAACTTGAATGAATGCTTACAGAGACTTGTCCTACAACAATCTATCAGGGAGCCTCCCCTCTTGGGTGAACAAACAAAATTTACAACTGTAAGTAACTTATCCTACACTTTTTTGTCATTTTGATAATTTCAAAAGTTCCTTGCTTCACTTTAAGTCTTTAACTGACAAGTCCTCTTGCAACTGAGCCAATTCTTTATCTACAAATCATATTTGCTATATATCTAGTATATTTATTCGTCAAAAGTTATATTTTATTTATAGAAGAAAACTGAGAGATTAAGAGGGAGACAAGAGGTGTATCTCTTGTGACCTTGAATTATGCAACAATAAAAAAGTGAAATAGAAGACCCAGATTTGGATGACTTTAATGAAGCTATAAAAGAATAACGTAGATATCCAGAACCATGTAAACTGTTATTGGATAAAACTCAAGAGCTAGATAACAAAATGATGGGGGGAAAGTAATTGAGCATATATTAAGAAACAAAAACGTTTTCTTCTGAGAAACAGTTTGTGTTAATGCCTAGATAATCTATAATAGAGACTATTTATCTTCCAAGAGATTTGATGGAAAATTATAGGAGTAGGGAAAGAGGTCTAAATATGGCTTTCGTTGACTTGAAAAAAAAATGCTTATATTGATTACCAAGACAAGTGGTATGGAAAGCCTTGGAAAAGAAACTTGTTCATGTTGCGTGCAATAGAGCTATAAAGGATATGTACGGGGGGCCAATACCTAAAGGTGAGGCAAGACTTCCTTACAAGGATTGGTTTGCATCAAGGATCGTCCTTCAGTCCTTAATGGTTTGACTTGGTTTTGAATCACATACAAGAGAAAATTCCCTAAGTACAAGCTATTCGCAAATGATAATATCTTAGGAATCACAAGAAGAGGTTAATTTTAGGCTTGAATTTTGGAGATGAGCTTTGGAATTGAAGGGCTTCCCCTTTAAGAGTAAGATGGAATATACGCATTACAAAGTCAATGAGAGTTATAAATTTAATAAGAGACAAGTTAGAGATTATTTAGAGGTAAAACTTGATGTTGAAACCATACTATCAGTTCAGGTATTTGGGATTGATATTATAAGATGACAGTGAAATTGACAGAGATGTTATGCATGAGATACAAGTGGGGTTAGGTGGATGAAATGGAAGAAGACATCATCAGTAATTTGTGAATTGTGACTGCAAAATACAAATCCCGTTGTTCATGCCAGAATATTTTCTTCTAGTTGTGATGTAAATACCCATGGCTATAGGAATTGATTTAGGATCTAGTTTATTTGTATTCCATATATCTTGGGCTCCACATTACTACCCTTGGGTGGGTATGTTTTGTACTCTTCCTCCTTAGAAATACAAGAAACAAAATCTTCTTCCCCATTTGCACACCTACTAAGCTTAAAGAGAAGTTTTACCAAACTTGTATAAGATCAATGATGTTATATGGTAGTGACTGTTAGGCATTGAAGGACAAGAGCAAAAAATTAGGGTTTAAGAGATAAGAATATTGAGATAGATATGCATAGTGATATATACAGGGGTTCAAGCAGGGGTGCTTGCTCTCCCATGCGTAAAGTTTTCTTGTAAATATTGCTATTTTTATTTGTAAAAAGTGTTGAAATTAATTCTCCTCACTTTGACAAAAATTTTCATTTTTGGTCCCTCACATTCTAGCTTCTAGATCTATCTCTGTGTCATATTTGGTCACATAGAGAAAGATAAGATCCTCAATAACTGTATATGAGGAAAAGCTGGTATGGCATCTATTAAGGAGAATGGCAGAAATATGTTTATGGTCATGTCCAAAGAAGGTCAATAAAGCCACCAGAGAGGAGAATTGAACAAATGGTCTTTAGTACTATGAAGAGGTGTAGAGGGGGATCAAGAAATGAAGAAAGACATTTAAGGAAGTTATTAAATAAGATCTCTTGATGAAGGATATATTGAAAGATCTAATTATTGATCAAGCAAAATAACATTATATGATCAATGCAGCCGACCTCACTTAAGGGGATAAGGCTTGCTTGCTGCAATGGTGCTAAATAAGGAAAATATATGCTTTCAAATAAAGCATGATATAGGGGGGGAAATAATAGTGCACATAAAGTCAATCTAGCAGGGTAAAAAGTAGGTAGTTATAGTAAGTTTCATTCTCACAACATACATTTTGAAGATTTGCTTGCTTATATATTAAGGTGATACTAACTCCGCTATTTTTATGCTGTCTGGTCAACAGAAATTTGGTTGCTAACAATTTGACAATAGAAGGTTCAAATAGCAAGTGATTCTTGTGCCTTTTGTCATTCTTCTTTTGCACAATATTGTGACTCTCAATCTCATTTTTGTCCTTTTATTGGCTATTGTGAATCAAGAGTTATAGGTCAGTTGCGTGTTATTTTGAAGACCTTGACAAGCCTCTTTATCAACTGAAACATTTATTCTTCAAGCATAAAGCCAATACCCTATTACTCAAAGCCATGATTTTACTATCAATCCTGGTTATGTATGTATAGAATTGCTAAAGATATTTATTAAAGCTATTATTGGGCTTTATTACAAAATGATCAAGAGTTCAATCCCTGCTACCTCCTTTTTCTAATTAAATAATTTTAGCACAAGGTATGGTGGGCTTTTGCTACATCCATGTTTACCCAATGGCCTTCATGTTGGGGGTTTGATAAAGAAATCATTCCTAGGATATCTCCACAAAGTTTAAACTCTTAAGATGAACTAGCTCTTGACAAGGAGATTCAAAGATCAAGATGTAATTTAAGGGGTTTATTATATGTTCAGGCTTGGTGATAAGAAGTACAAACCTCTGAAATAAAATTTACTTTGAGTGGATAATCTAGGGGTGCCTCTGTTAGGGCTGTCCTGCCATGCCTACTTTGTATTTTCTTCTATTAAAATCAATATGTAATTCAAGGGGCTTATCTAACATTTCTTTAATATGTACATATTTTAAGTAAATGCTATTTTCTCTTGTAGTGACCTTCCTTCTGGACTCAATTGTCTCCAGCAAAATTTTCCTTATTTTCGTGGTTCTGGAATATGTAAGTACTTCTTTTATCTCTAGTTTGCCATTGTTGGCATCGATATATCAATATTAACTATGAAATCTATCGCAAAACATACTATTCAAAAGTGATAAATAATGCTTCTTATTCCTCATATTTTGTGCAATTCTCAAGCAAACTATCTAATTAATACTTAAAAAGAAGAGTAATCTTGCATAGCCTTTATGAGTTGTATTATTGAGACATTTTCACCTTGGAAACTCTAATAAGACAAACATCTAAATCATTATCGTTTCTCTAATTGACATGAAACCTATGCGTATATCTTTTTCAAGTTTTCTATTTGTCCAAGTTGCAAACTCATTTACAAGTTTGGACCAGTAAGATGCATATAGGACTTTAGGGAATTATTTATATTTGATGCATTTTATGCATTGAGGGGTGACAGATAATTTTTCCCATCACCATCACTAGTTGACTAAACTTTATTTATTAGATCCAAATTCAACATCACAACTATTAGACTTCATTGACACACAAAAGTCTACTTCTCTACTGTAAAACATGCGAGAAAACTTCAAACTCCATTTGAAGTCTATTAGGTCAAGATAATTACTTTCTTTATTCATGCCTTGAAATAGCCCTGCTTAATGTTTCTATTCAGATTATAACTTTGCAATCAAGTGTGGCGGTCCTTCAATTACATCATCAGAAAGAATTACTTATGAAAGAGATAATGAGACATTTGGTCCCGCAACTTATTATGTTACTGATACAACAAGATGGGCAGTGAGCAATGTCAGGCTATTTACTAGGACAAACAATCCTCAATACACAAGCTTTGTATCAAATCATTTCACTAGTACTGTGGACTCAGAGCTCTTCCAAACAACACAGCTATCAGCTTCTTCGTTAAGATATTATGGCTTGAGGCTGGAAAATGGGGATTATAACATTTCCCTTTATTTCGCTGAAACATCTATTCTGGATATGACTACATGGAGAAGTCTTGGAAGACGGGTCTTTGATATATATATCCAGGTGCATATGATTTTATCTAAAGGCAACACTAGATGTTATAACGTAATAATCTAAATGGGAGTCACTAGCTTTTTCAAAGAAACACCCCATCTTTCTATTTTTGCATTAGGTGAAGTTGAATGATTAGTATATGCAGTGTAAGCCCAACCCACTAATCATTAGCTAACTAGTTTTGACCTAGCTTGTACACTTATTCTTACATTAACTGTATCTGTCGAATACACATAATTGAATTGATCTTCTCTTATCTTGAACTTGTGTAATGACTGACCTTACTCATTTTGCCTTTCCATGTTTATAATATTCAAACAAGAAATTACAAAATTTATGTTTTAACTTTAAATTTTCCTTAACTAAGGCACCATAAGTCTAAGAAATAAAATGTCCAAGAAATAGTAGGGGCACTCATAAAACAACTCAAGTTTTTGTGTTGAAATGGTCCTTGTCATGATGCTTGCATTTTTTAGTTCGAAAACCACTACATTCATGAATGGTCAATATTTGCCAGAGATACTATTTGAAATCCTTGCTCTTTCCTTTTCACCCTTATTTATGCCTCCTCCTTCGTTTGTCTCCTTTTTCATTTGTCCTATTCCAGGGGAATCGTGTTTTGAAGGATTTTAACATTAAACGGGGAAGTCGGGGGTGCCTCTTTTAGAGCTGTCTGAAAGGATTTTCAGGTTCATGTGTCAGAAAACTTTCTTAAGATCCATCTCTTTTGGGCTGGAAAAGGGACTTGCTGCATACCAGCTCAAGGTACTTATGGTCCTGTGATTTCAGCAATCAGCACTACCCCAGGTAAAACTTTTACAAAAAAAATAGCAGTCGAGAACTTAAAGTATTGATTTACCAAAATGGAAAAAGAGCGATATATGACCTTAACATGGTCTGTTTATGTGTTGAATAGATTTCATTCCCACAGTCAGTAACAAACCTCCAGGTAGTACAAAGAACAGAACCGGTCTGATTGTGAGCATTGTTATTGGTGTTGGAGTCGTAAGCTTTCTTTCTATTTTTGTGATTTTCTATATCATCTAGAGAAGAAAGCATCATGAAGATGGTGAAGAAGGTAAAAAAGCTATTGCACATTCCTGACTATTTAAATTGTAATTGTGCATTTTCATGAATATTATTCATATTGTAGTCAGTGATTGTTCATGAAGCAATTCATTAAATGATTAGGCATATCTTAATTTGTGTTTGTCCATAATAACCGGACACTTGCCAGTTTCATCACACTGAGTGGGTTTTGTACCTATACATAACCAAAAGATTAAACGAAACATGAGTTTAGTTCAACATGAAAGTCCAAGCATAGAGTTTCTGTTACCTTATTTCTTCTCTTTAATGTTAATTTGTGGCACAATAGGCATGGTAGTGCGAGTTTTTCTACTAAATTTATTAGAAGACATAGACAGCAACAGATTATGCCCTATCAATTTCTCTTTCTATTCATAACCTTGTTCGTGGTTAATTTGCAGAGCTTTTAGGTATTGATATAAAGCCATATACTTTCAGCTATTCTGAGTTAAAGAATGCTACAGATGACTTCAATCCAAGCAACAAACTAAGAGAGGGAGGTTTTGGACCTGTTTATAAGGTGAATATTCTTTGATGGAATTTAGGATGACAATGCTTTACATGTAGTGTGCCTCTTCATTACTTACGTTACTGATGGGATTTATAGGGTTGTATAAATAAGGACTTTTAGTGCTTTATTATGGTAAAGAAAAAAGTTTTCATTTATGGCATCAAAAGACAACATTAGCCCTTATTTCATAGAATAACCACTTTCCTCTTTTATACCAGGGAATACTTAACGATGGAAGAGTAATTGGTGTGAAACAACTTTCTATAGGATCTCATCAAAGAAAGAGCCAGTTCATAGCTGAGATTGCAACTATATCTACTGTGCAACATCGTAATCTTGTTAAATTATATGGGTGTTGCCTTGAAGGAAATAAAAGACTTCTTGTATATGAGTATCTAGAAAACAAGAGTCTTGATCAAGCATTATTTGCTATGAAGTCATGATGATATTACCTTTTCTACTTCTTGTGTTTGTTCGTGTGCCTGTGTATGCCTTTACTTTTTGTTCATGTTTATTATTTTTAGAATGTATGTCACTTGTATGCTACAAGAAATTGTTTAACTCTCAACTGGCCCACATACTATGATATCTTTATGGGTGTAGCTAGAGGTTTAGCTTACCTTTATGAAGAGTCTCGCCTTCGTATTGTGCACCGTGATGTAAAAGCTAGTAATATTCTACTTGATCATGATCTTACCCCTAAAATATCTGATTTTAGTTTGGCTAAATTATATGACGATAAAAAGACCCATATAAGCACTCGTGTGGCTGGGACAATGTAAGTCATCAAGACTTGAATTCCTTATTCTTTTAGGTTAGATAAATTGTATGCATGTTTTATTTGTTTATGCTAATACTTGCATATTTTTGTTTTGATGAACTGTAAATAGTGGATATCTTGCTTTGGAGTATGCCATGCGTGGGCACCTTACAGAGAAAGCATATGTGTTTTCCTTTGGTGTTTTAGCCCTAGAGATGGTTAGTGGGAGGCCAAATTCTTATTCAAGCCTGGAAGGGGAGAAGATGTATCTTCTAGAATGGGTATGTAGTACCTCTCTATCTCTTTTGATGCATTCGGATTCTGAAAAGCATTTTCAATTTTCATACTCTATCTGGAAACGTTCCTGGACAACCTCTTGGAGCATGTCTAAATCTCTCCAATATGGATTACGTGATATGGTATTGAGTAACACTATGGTACTGAGTAACACGTAACTCACACTGTTGGGGATTGTGAATAACTCCTTTTTGTTTAGGAGAGTTCTTTTTCTGAATTAAAGAGGCAAGTACTAATGACTTGAGATTACAAACAAGATCAAACTCACAACCTCCCACTTACAGGGGAGTTTTCATGCCAATGTCTAGAAGAGTTTTGATGCGTTCTTATTGCCAAATTACCTTTCTTTCACTTCATCCCATATTCTTTAGCAGTGGCATAGAACCTAGAATTTTGTCCAATCTCCAGGCTCGTAGTGCTGACCAGTTATGACATCATTTGATTCTTAGCTTTCTATTTTTTGAAACAGCTTGAAAGAAAAGGCATTCTTCTTTTATGTTCCATTGATTTCTGGGCCTTGGCTTAACTAGTTTCAATTATTTCTGGGTTGACAGGCTTAGCAGCTGCATGAGAACAACTGTATACTTGGACTCGTGGATCCTAGACTATCTAAAGATTTCAACGAGGAAGAAGTAAAAAGGATTGTAGGGATATCTCTTCTGTGCACTCAATCATCACCATCGTTGAGGCCGACGATGTCCCGTGTCATGGCAATGCTTTCCGAAGATATCGAAGTGAGCACTATAACCTCAAAACCTAGATACTTGACAAATTGGAAATTTGATGTGAGCAGCTTCATGACTGGTGTGGCCACAAAGGGATTATCATCAAGTACAAGTCAATATAACTCATCCACAAGTACCAGCACATTCAGTGGTGCAAATCTATCACCTAAAGATGCTTCTAAACCCGTCCTTCGTCACATTCTTGATGAAGGTAGATGAGAATTGATTGATCATGCATGTTTTTTTTGTTTTTTTTTTGGGTCCCAATTCCTATAAAGAGATCTACAATAGAATGAGGTTGTGCTCCTAATCTGACTTCACTTTTCTTTTTTCTACCTTTTATTGCTTATATCATACCCTGTTTATTCGAATGTATCATCAAAATGCTTAGCCTCTATTTGCGATTTCATCCCTCGTTGATGTGTAATTAGAAAGTTTTTCACTTATCATTCATCAATGTCAATGTACAATTTTTGAAAAATCATATTACTCGTAAGCTATGAAATATTGTTCATTTCTCAAGCTGTGTAATATAATATTAAAAAAAGAAAACAAATTGATTATTTGGTTTAGTTCTGATTTGGTTGTAACTCAATTCTTAAATTTTAAATTGATACAAATTATTTTCATTAATTTTAGTCATTCAAAACGTTATATGTGAACCTCAAGATACAATCGTATTATGTAGAAACTAATATTTTAAATAGTTAAAATTATAAGTATCGAGTTACTCTTCGGATCTTTAATATAAGATCTAATTGTTAAGTTGATTTTGATCCTAAATATAAGACATATTTTTCATATTTGTCAATTTTTTCTAAATTATCCCTATGGATACTCTCTCAACCATAATCAAATAGAAGAGGGAGCGAGGATATTAAAAAAGATGATTATGGTGTTTTAGGAAAAACATGTCATATTTTTTATAATTAACTAATTTATCTAACTTCTGTAATCTAATCAAACTAATTAAATAGGTCATATATTAAAGATCAGAGTTTTGTCTCGACTTAAGTAAAACGTGTTTATAAGTGATTCCCTATATTCCCATCCATACATAAAATGATAAATCTCGGTAATCTTTCAATTATGCATTGACTAATTTTTTGGCCAGAGACTAAGTTTTTCTCATCGACTCAAATAAAACTTTAAAGTGTATGATTTTTGAAAGTAGGCATGGGTTTTTTTTCAAAAAAAAATTCTCTCACATATTTCTATTTTATTTATAACTGGTAAATTTTAACTAAGTAAACATATTTTCTTGTAAAATGCATGAAAATGAAATGCGCCGTTTAAGATTTGCCAATAGTACCACTAAATGCTAACTTAACTAGTAAGGGGATAGTACCGTCAGCGGAGTTTGGAGATGTTTGTTCATCCGCTATGGTGGCCATGGCATAAATATCATTACATGCATATATTTCACTGCTTACATAAAAAGAAAGCATCCTCTCTTCTGGAGAAGAAGGGATGAGAGACATCTTCTTCTTTTGCACCTTTATATCTCTTCCTCTTCCCCAGTATTTTGCTTCAGCTTTAAGACTGTCCAAGTTGTTATTAAGCCTTCTTCTCTTCTGCCCATACAACTCTTCCCCATATGTATTGCAACTTTCTAATAATATTATATATCATCACTTTAATTATATATATATATAAATTATTCTGTATCAGTAAAATTTTCAGATTTGTCTTGCATAATAAAATAATACCCCTCCACTCCTTAATATAAGACTTAAATTTTAAGTTAATTTTGCTCCTAAATATAAGAATTATTTCTCATATTTATCAGTTTTTTCTAAATTACCCTCATGGATACTCACTCAACCATAATTAAGTAAAAGAAAGAGGGAGGATATTAAGAAAGATGATTATGGTGTTTTAGGAAAAACATGTCATATTTTTGTGATTAACTAACTTATCTAACTTCCTTAATATAATCAAATTAGTTAAATAGATCTTATATTAAGGGTTAGAGGAGTAATAATAAACGTAAAATAGTTTTACACTGTATATCATCAACAACCAACAACAGCTACACAAGTCTCATGATCTCACTCTCACCTCAATAAAGTAAACTTACAAACTACAATATATATTTCCATTAATATATTTTCATTTCCATCACAGTAGGAGGAATTTCACTAATTAATGACATTTTGCTATTAAAGTATTGAATAAAACCTACCAGAGGTCTACACACAGAAACAGAGGAGGCTAGAGAGAAAGAGACTTACGTAAAGGCTGAGGAAGTACTTGATCGTGCTTTCTGTTAAGAGAGACTCTATAAATAGGGTCTTAGTGCATGGGTTAAATGTATGAGATAACGTAATCTTCACCATGAAAGGGGGAGGTTAACTTGGGTCTCCCACCTCAAGAATCCTTATAGGTTATGGGGTTTGTTTATCGCTCTTATGTAAGGGATGATTAGTGTTAACCTAAGTGGGTTACAATAATTGTTTGAGCATGTGCTCTATCATGGATAATACATCTAATTTCTATCTTTCTTCTTCTTATTTCTCTCAAATCTCTAAAGTTAACATAGTATCATGAGCAGGTCATCTTTGGGCCAAAAATGCTGAAGCCCACGAAGATGATTCTTGGATTACCACCACAGTCCAGATCTTGAAGCACCACCCAGTCCAGTCGCAACGACGTCGTTGCCGTGTTTGCAAGATTGGGAGCCTTTCTCCTTCGATTCACTATCTCTCTGATGATGCCTTTGTCGTTAAAGCACTCAATTAAACTAGGTCCTAATTAATTTGTAGTTTAGAATCGACCTAGGTCATTACTTCCAAAGAGCAAGTTATGGATTTCTTTAGGTAAAAATTTAGGTGATAAAAAAATGCATTAAATTGGACCTAACTAAAATGCAAAACTCTAATTCTAAATGCAAGATGCAAGCGTCCTAAAATCTATATGAAAATTAAATTAAACTTAAACGAATGCAAAGCAATTTTTGGAGGGGATTTTTTTTGAGGAAAAAAATTAAATGATAAATAAATAAAATTGACTAGAAAGCAAAGAAAATTAACAAGTGAAAATTGAGAAGTTTTCTTCGGTAAGGTAGAGGGGACAACTTAGGATTCGCATAGATTTAACCTTCATAACCTTAATCAGTTAATTAGACCAAAGAGAAGTGATAAAAGAGTAGAATTAATAAACTTAATTACCTACTTGAAACAAAAGGAACCCTCAATCTCAAAAACCCTTAAACTATTAGAGAACTCATAACAGTATAAGGTTGGTTAATTAAGCTTATTAAAACCAATGAAAATAACTCAAATTAATTCTGGAAACTATGTTTGAAATCATCCGATTAAACAACTAGACAATTAACCAACTCAATTAAACAATTAAGAGGCAAAAGAACCCAAATTTTGCAATTCAAACCACATTGATAATTAAACTCATAATGAAAACTCAATTATAAATTCAATTAACAATGCAAAGGTTCATACACATAAATTCCATCAAATGTCTCAACACAAATAAAATTCAAATATCAGTCCAATCCAAGAATAAAAGTGACAATCTAGAACTAAATTGCCTCAACAAAAATACAACTTAAAATTATTTAAAACTAAATAATCTTCAAGTCCTTGAATTAAAAAGATAAATGGAATATCACTCTCTTGTGGTCTTCAAATGTCAGCCCAAGGCTCAAGCCTTCTCCATGCTTCTCCCAAGTTGTCTCCCTAACAAGCTTAAGCCTCCATCAATGTATCTCCTCCTCCAAACTCCTTAGTGCAATTCATGGGTACGTGACACAATGAATAGCGAAAGTGATGTTGGGTAGATAATTGAGAAGTGGCGTGACTGAAGGAATTGGGATAATGAATAGTTTATGAGTAAGAGATGGAGTGGAAGCTGAAGATGAACCCGTAGAGAGAGAGCTTTTCTTGATCGAGTCTATGGTTGAGAGAGTGAGCGTCCGCGGGAATATGGGATGAAGGAAGATATGGAGCAAGCGTGAGTCCTTGCTTTGATATTAGCCATGGGATTGTACTTAAATTTCAAGACACAATCTTGTATCATTGGATTTCCTATATACTCTTTCTTGACCTACAAGAAATCAAGTGCATTGTTAATGTAGATTATATTCAAATATAACATAATCTATATCAAAATTAAATATTAGATATGCACAAAATTAGGCAAAAAATTACAAACTTTCTAAAAATAATTTTTCTAAAAATATGAGACTTGTTTCCAAAGAAATAGAAAAAATTAATTTCGAATAAAAAATAGGAAATCACAAAATATTTATATTTTTAATCCAAAATCAGACTTTTTATGCAAAATTCAAAAATCAACCAATTAATCCAATAATACATAAAAAGTTCATTTAAGCCCAAAATTATCATTTAAATCCTAAATTAATGTAAGATAAAATGTATAAAAATTGAGCTTTATTACTCTCCCACCGGCGACTGTGATCGTCTTTGCCCTAATCGCCTCCCACATTCGAATCGTCAGTAAATACCCGTGTCAGGGGGGACCGATCATGGTTGCAGCATTCGGTAGATCACAGTGTTCAAGGCTCCGGCGTTTCTCAACCCTACTCTATTTCTTCTCGTTCTGCAACTTCTCCTCCACCATTGAAGAGGAAAATAGGCACACAAAAAAAAAGGCAAAAGAAAATAGCAAATTTCCATTCAAATGGGAAAGCTGCTGTGCGATTCAACGATCCTTGCCGAGTCATTTCAAGGTTCGTCACTGATTGGTCCTTGGAGAGATCCAAAATCTGACCCTCTTGAAGCCATCAAAGTGGTAGATCTCGTTAGCTAGACGAGTGTCGCCGCTGTGAGCGATGGTTGGGAAGATGTACTTGGTTTAGAAGAGCAACAGAGGCGGCACTTACATAGGCTGCAGTCCAAGGGCGTGCTTTGGAAGCTACCTGAGAATAAGCATTCCTCTACGCTCAGATCCGTTGTTTTCGGCCTTTCTCACGGCAGTGAGGTCTCGACAAACAGCAATTGCCTCTTCACGGCTTCTCAGAAGGCGATGTGCGGTGAAATCGACGCACGGGATTTGAGGAAGCGCACTGTGAGCAGGTTCTCAGAAGATCTTGGATTTGCAACTTTTCAGGAGAGAGAAAGCATTGACGATGCAAAGAGAAATGGCGGCAGAGTCTATTTACAAAGAGAGATGTATTCCAGTGAACGATGGTCCTAGTTGTGCCAAATACATGTTGATTTCTGGATCTCCTGATGATGAGTATGATATCATCACTCTGCAATATACTTGAGGAGGTGAAGATTGAGATAGAAGAAGGCCGCAGCTTGTTTTGGTCAACCATAGAACAGGCAGATTCTTGGGATCCCATAGAGGACATCATCGAGAAGAGAAGTTTGGTGATTCCACGATCAAATACAGGTCAGGGACAGCACAAGGAGGTGATTACGTGCTATTAATTCAAGGGCACGTGTTATATTTCGTTCTCCTCACCTATCAAATTCAATTTGAGATCTTCATAATTTGTTTGGCGGACCCACATAAAAAAGACAGGGACAGGAGGAGTAATTGATTGAAGCTGTGGATGCTCTCATATACCTAAGGCTGCATCATGATCATATAGATGCCAAGTTGACGAAGATGAGTACAGTACTTGTCATTCTCTTTGTAATGGGTCTAAAAGTCAAAGAAAAAGATGTCTCTATGCAAATTTTATTCACAAAGTTTAAATCATTGTAGTTTTAATTCTCTTCGCACTCCCAGTTTGTGATGTCAAGTTGATCATTCTGGTTAAGAGGTGTTCAACTTGAGGGGACATGTTAAGAGAGACTCTATAAATAGGGTCTTAGGGTATGAGTTAAGGGTGTGAGATAATGTAATATTCACTGTAAAAAGAGGAGATTAACTTGGGTCTCCCAGATTAGTGTTAATCCAAGTGGGTTACAATGATTATTTGAGCATGTGCTCTGTCATGAATAATACATCTGATTTCTATCTTTCTTCTTCTTATTTCTCTCAAATCTCCAAAGTTAACACTTTCTGTGTAGCATGACAAAGAAAGCAGTGTTGATTGGATGCAACTACCCAAGGACGAAGATCGAGCTGAGAGGCTGTGTCAATGATGTGAGAAGGATGCACAATTGCCTGATTGAGCGCTCGAATTCTCCGATGACGATATCACCGTCTTGATCGACACCAATCACTCCTGCATCCAGCCGACCGGCAAGAACATACGATTGGCAATCAAGAAGATGGTACGATCGGCGAAGCCTGGGGACATCTTGTTCATACACTACAGTGGCCATGGCACGCGCCTTCCCGCCAAGACAGGGGAAGCCGATGACTCCGGTTATGATGAGTGCATTGCTCCTTGCGATATGAATCTCATGATCGGTAACTTCACCTTTCCCTCCTTTTCCAATCACAAATTTCTGTGACAACTACAAATAAACTACTACCTCCCATACTAATTATAAAAGTTAATTGACTAATTTGAGGAGACTAAAGAAAAAAGTTAAGTTAGTTGTTTATAATAAATAGATAGTATCTTTCTTAAAATATCCTTACTAATCAAGTGTATTGGCTAGATTACTATTGTTAGAAGGACTACCTTGGGAAAAAATATATAAATACGAGAGACAAAGTGGATTGATGTCTTATATTTAGGACTAAAATAAAAATCAAACAAGGTCTTATATTGAGGACCGAAGGTAGTATACAATACACAATTTTGGCCAAGTTTTCTCGTACATATCACTTAACACTACCTCCGAATCTTAATATGAGATTTTGTTTGATTTTTATTTTAGTCCTAAATATAAGACCTTAATTCATTTTGTCTCTTATATTTATGTATTTTTTTTCCAAGGTAGTCTTTCGAATAATGGTAGCTTTAGCCAACATATTTGATTAGCAAGAATATTTTAGGAAAGACAATACCTATTTATTACAAATAACTAACTTGACTTATTTTCTTAATCTCTTCAAATTAGTCAACTACGTCTTATAAATAGAACAGGAAGTAGTATAATAATTGATATTGATGTTTTAAAAATTATGTACGTATACTCTGGCAAAAAAAAAAAGTATCTATACACATAATTTTCAATAATATTTATTAATGTCAACTAAACAATTAGATTATGAAGAAAAGATAAATAAAAGATAAAATAGTCACTTTGACATTTTAGATCAAGCATCTGAATTGATGCAATATATTTTCATTATTGTGCACAATAAAATTGCACAACTATTTCTACCAGAAACAGGCAAAAGAAATATGTAAATGTATTCTATTTTATATGACCAACACAGCAACCGAAGTACTATTAAAAACGGAGAAAGAAAAAAAACGGGGGGAAAAAAGGCAGAGATAGAGCTACCCATAGGCCATAAGCTTCAAGACAGAAACAGAAGCATCAGAATTTCAGTCGGAATCCTTAGAAAGACTAACACTTTGTTATCATGTTAAGGGTACAATGGCTTATTTCAAAGTAATCATCAAAATAAAAGTCCCAATACTTTAGTCAGAATGGGAGGGAATTTATTCTTATATTGAAAAAAGTTATTTCTACTCGACAATGAAGTTACCTGCAATTAGATTTGGAAATGCTTAAATCTGACCGATATCATATGGTTGTAAAAGGGAGGGGAAAAAAAGAGTAATCACAAAGAGAATCAGTTTGTGGCCAGCTTTGCACATATTCAAATGTCAAGGTGCTAAATGAATCTTTGTATAAACAGATGATGATTTCAGAGAATTTGTGAAAGAAGTCCCAGAAGGTTGCAGAATCACAATTGTAGCAGATTCATGCCACAGTGGTGGCCTCATAAGAGATGCGAAGGAGCAGATTGGAGATAGCACCAACACAGATACAAGAACAAGGCAATTATCACCAAGATTCAAGCTCTAGTTTTGGATTCAGAAGATTTCTTCTTCAAAGAACGGAGAAAGGAATTGAGTCTTGTGGAATCCACATCCCTTCTGCATTTCGTCACCGTAAAAGACACATCATGAGGAAGAAGAAGAAGAAGATGAGGAGGAAGGAAGGGATATGGAGGATCGCACCGTGAAGAACAGGTCACTGCCTCTCTCAACACTGATTGAAATGCTCAAGCAGAAAACAGGAAAAGATGATATAGATGTTGGGAAAGTGAGACTCACCCTTTTCGATATCTTTAAAGAAGACGCTAGCCCTAAAGTGAAGAAGTTCATCAAGTTTGTCTTCAACAAACTCCAACACCGTGGAGGTATGTAAAACCATAACAGAGAGAGAAAAGTTATTTCTTTTATCTTTTATGGGGTCATTTAGCATTGATTGGTTATCAAGTATCAATTTGGGTATAAGTACTTAAGTACAATTCCTAAGCATTTATTAAGTTTTTTCTAAAATAAAAATATGACTATTCAATTTTTGTACTGATTCAACACCATATGTTTGAGAACTGTGATTTCCCCTTACCATTTCCGTATTTTACTAATCAGGAGGTGAAAGTGAAAAACAAGAGGGTGGATTCTCGGAGATGGTAGGAAGTCTTGCCATAAAGTTTCTGAAACAAAAGCTGAATGAGAATGAAGAGTATGCAGAACCTGCCATGGAAACAAATGTAGCCAATAATCAGGAGGTAGTCTCAACACTCACTATCAACTTATCCATTATTGGTCTTTAAATTAGATTAGATGTCAGCCCTATGCATTACATGGAGTATACTGTTTATATGAACTGTGCTATTTCCTATGGATTTATAGTATGATCTGAACATATGATGAGTTTGGTTATTTACAAGGTATATGCTGGAGCTGGAAAGGATAGTGTTATAGGTGGGGGAATTCTGATGAGTGGGTGTCAGAGTGATCAAAAATCAGCAGATGCGAGTCCTCCTGGGAATCCTGGAAAAGCGTATGGAGCTTTCAGCAACGCAATTCAGTTCATCATTCAGGAGACTGATGCTCAAGTCACTAATCAAGAACTGGTTTTGAAGGCTAGGAAGCTGCTCAAGAGTCAGGGTTTTGCTCAGGAGCCTGGACTCTATTGCAGTGATCACCATCTTCATCGTACTTTTGTGTGCTAATTGGTGTTGGATCCTCAAGATTTTTCTACATAATCTGATATTATCAATCACGAAGAAAATTAGCTGCTATATGTGGGCTAACACTTGATTAATTAGGGTGTTTTTCCTGTGTAATTCTATGCTAAGTCCTGCATGTCCCTGCGGGGCGTGTGTGAGTGTTTCTTTCTTTTCTGTTAAATACGCACCTCGTGGGGGGGGAGGTCTCTCATTCTATTCGTTCATTAGGCGAAAAGTTGCTTGAATATATACATATATATATAATAGTGAAAAGTTCAATCTTCTAAAAAATAAAATAAAACTCTACCCAATCGTCAATTTCATAAGGATACCAAAAACGAAACCATAGTCCTAAACCGATTGAAACATATACAACCTCCAATCCTAAATATAAAAACTAGCTGAGAATTCAATTTGGTCCTAAATATAATATTATAATTTATTTTGTTTCATATTTGTTTATCTTTTCTGGAAACTAGTCTCGTGGTGATTACACATGTGAAAAAGTTTTTATTCTAATTTATATAATTAACAAAATTATTGTTTAAAAAATAAGACATATTTATTACAAATAACTAACTTAATTAATTTTATTAATATTTTACAAATTAGTTATCTAACTCTTATAGTTATAGTAAGGACCGAAAGTAGTACATTAACAATGAATATTAAAGGTAGTATATAGTTCAAAGTATTGGTTTGCATCTACTACGAGCATGCAATGTGTCAGACACGCGAAGTTACTGTATTTAACGGATTGCAAAACTGGCTTTGATTTGTAAATGCAAGTTTCTTCCTTATCATAAACCTATTAATTATATCTTTATAATTATCTGTTTATAATTTGTCATTTTATTTAGAGCATTAAATATATAAACATTTACAAGAAGAAAGGTTGATCTCCCGATTACTTTTTGAGAAGAAAAATGCATAACAGTTGCCTTAATACGTTATGATTTCTGCATCTTCTGGGTAGCTTTATTTCTTATTTTAGAAAATGAAAAAAGAAAAAGATGATGATACAAGTTTCATGGAAATTAACAAGGGAAGAAAATCTCACCAAAGGAACATGAAAACTACAAAATATCAATTCAGGATTATTTCATATTTTAACAGGTTTTGACTAGACTTGTAATAATAACACATTGTTGTATAAATTTCTGATTTGGGATTTAGTAATTTACAGTTTCTTTTGCTGAGATTTTCTCAATTAACAAACTCAGAAGAAAAGACAAAAAGAAACCAGTATAGGATATATCTTCGTCAATGGCTTCTTTTAATTGCCCAACATAGAGAAAAGATGGCAATATGAACATACGTGCCGGTTATTTTCCATATTACGAGTAGTTCTTAAATCGGGTACATTATGATCTTGGCCTCATATTGTGTTTGTGGTGAAGTTAATCTTCATTCTTTAATGACTTGCAGAAGTTTTCTTGTTTCAGAATGTCTAAAGGATAGCCACTACCTTTTCGCTGGTCCAAGTGAGACAGATTGAGCTGTCTTGGTCTTAGTAGAATGATATTGCATATGCTTTCACTTTTTAGCCAAAATATCACCCTCATCTCATTTTATTTTTTGGCCTAACATCTCATTTTGTTTCAAAAAATGAGTGAATTAGCAATTGATTGGCTAATTTAGTTTTCAGTACTCCAAGATCAGCAAATGTGCAGGTTAAGAAATTTATACTCGTTAACTTTAGAATACTTATGCTAGATTGGCACGACCATGAAGAACCAAATTGTTAGTTTACTCTTTGGAAATGCTACTGTGAATTGAAACTCTAACTCTGTTGTTTCATACACACAATGAAGATTGTTACGTGGAGAAGAGACCAAATGTGAGTTTAACTGATCTAAGCATCTCAAAATAGTCAAAAGCTAACATTACAATAAGCTGAGGCGTGGGAATAAGAACGGATGCTACAGCAGTGAGTAGGCATGATCAATTGGAAGGGACATGGTAGTATTTGCCTTTACACATGCACCTGTAAACAATAGGGCAGGATTCTGCAGAAGAGCACTTGAAGCTCACTATCACTCTCTTGCAAGGAAAGCATGCCCCGCATGCATGGGAGCAGTCCGGCAAGCTCGAACCATACGGGTACATCATCTGTCCCTACAAATTACAAGGGATTTATCTTTGTTAAGTGACATACATATAAATAGTCTCATGGAAAATCACTGTGAGGTCCCAGGAAAGAAATGTAATGACAAGGAAATGGTTATAGGTCCATGCTGCTCACTTATTATAAGACTTTTTGGTGATTATATTTCTTTCTTAGAACCTCAGTGATTTTCCCTAGTATTATTGTGATTTCTATTAGTGTTATGGAGTTCATCAGTAAATTGAGTTAAACACACCCTCTAGAAAGAAGATTACTGCAACTTTGAAAGCTTGTACTATCAAGAAATTATTCTGAACAAAGACTGTTGTTCAGGAGATCAATGACTTCAGATGCATTTAGATAAATAAACAAACAGTTGGAAACAAACCTCATCTCCAGTTGCAGCTTTCTCTTCTTGCAGGCTTACTAATGAGTCTGTAGAATGGAAATAAAGGAAGGATATATGATATAAAATTGAAGTGGCAATACTGTTATGGCATTAATATTTATTTGCATGTACGCATAAGCTTGCTTAACTATTGATGTAGGTAGCATTTAGTATGCATGCAGTTACGTCAAAGGAAAAAAAAAAACCTAGGGTAGCTGAGGTACTAAGTTAAAACTGAAGGAGATGACACTTACCATGATCACCTATCTCTCTGAGGCTCCAACCATGGGAAAATAACACAAAGATAATCAGAAGTAGGAATGATTTGTGGATTCCAAGCCATAAAAACTTCATATTTTGCAGCAGTTAGACAGAAGCGATGTGAAAGATAATGGTGTTGAAGAAGAGAAGAGGCTCTTATAAATGTGAGCTGATGGCCACATCTGCAGTATTTCACATGATCCACGGCCATGTTTTGAAAGTTTCACATGTTTTGTTTGAGTCATGGGAAATTAAATGGAACTAGGCATTATGACTCGGAAAGGTATTTATGAACTTCAATTATAACTAGCTGCTTTATTTGATAATTATTGCACTCAAACTATAGATGTCTTATTGGCAAAGTATGCTGGCTTGCTTACTGCCACTCTTTCACAGTCTCACCTGTCATATGCAGAAAGATGAGTTAAAAGGACGTGGTGAAGAGGTTAATTTTAAATGAGAGCATTCAATGAAATTTATTTGGAACCTCTCATAAGGGAAAAATAGTGCCAAGAATTAGTGTTGAGTGTGAATGAGTTCACAAGTAGGTTTTGATTAAATTTTTCTTCAGTTCTAAGGGAAGTTGTACTGGGTATTTCTTTGGCTTCTTAATATAATATCTCATTTACTTTGTTTTTCATGTTTATTATGTTTTTCTAAACTAATTTATTTAACGTATAAAATAATATATAATCTAATATTATACATAAGTATTTTAAAGAGATTAAGTCACATTTATTATAATTAACTAATTTATCTTATTTTTTTAATCTACTCAAATTAATTAAAAAGTTTTTATATTAAACACTGAAAGGAGGGCCACTGAATTGTTTTCAAGTGACACTTTTGTAGATTTTGAATATTACAAAGAAAATATGGAATAATTCACTCTGACTTTTTATAATATGAAAGCAAGTTCACATTGATATGATATAAGTGGACAAAATGAGGAACGCAGATTTAAAGCGGAGTTGTTATGCGATGAGCAGCAAGTGAGGGGGGAAAGCATTGAAGAGGGTGTCTGACATAGGCGTGAAGATGGGTGGTTGGAATGAATGAACTTGTTGCTTGCTTGCGTACTATTTTTTTCTTTTTCTTCTTTTTGTTTTTTTTTCTTTTTGGCAGACTTTTTGCCCTCTTTAACTAGATTCACAACTCTTACCTACGTTATTCAAAATCTAAGTCATCACTTACTGTTTATTAGTAATATTCTACTGACTCTCTACTTAAGTGTCTTCCATAATTTAGTACGAGATTTTATCTTTGTTCCATGATTTTTCTGGTACTTTATAGCATCATTATCATTTTTTGTTAGGTTCTTTTGGAATTCTATTTGTACTTTATTTGATGTGCTTTGACCAATAAAAGTTGGTCTAGTTAGTGAGTCAGGAATCAGTTCATAACTCACAAAAACGTGAGTTTGAATTGTTACATTTAAATTTAAAATTAGTATATTTAATATGTGGAAAATTTGAAATGAATTGTTAATCTTTTATAACAGGTATAATAAAAAAGAATTTATATTTAAAAATTTAAATTAAAAAAATTAAATTTGAAATATTAAAAATATAATTTAGTCTCTCTGTTTTTTCCTCCCTTTTATCCTCCCTTTTATGATCAATGGGACAATACGCCCATAAAGTTTATTAATTAAACTTGTTCATTAGCTCTTTACACTCAACAAGACGAAAATCAAATTCAAAACTAACAAAATAAAAATTCTGGATTTGAGCTAAGGATAGCGAAAGAATCTGCCAACCTATTACTATTTTCTCTATGCCTGTGTCTGAACTTTACCTATAAGAACAAAAACCAATTGTCTCTGAGGTCTTCCACCATAAAAAAGACCTCTCGGCATATTAATTTCAACAGCAAAATCTCTCAATTTCACCTTTTTCCCTCAATACAAAACTCTCAAATGAGATTCAGAATTCCCCACACATACTTCTGACTCAGCGTTGCAGGTTGAGGAGGCAGAAATATAAAATCGGCCTCAACCAAAACCTTGTTCCTACAATGACTGAGGAGAGAGGTGAAACAATTTCCACCAGTCCATGACAGGGTAAATTTTTGGCAATATTGTTTTTTTTTTTTTTTGGGTGTGTTTAAAAATTCAGTTTTATGGGACTTATGATAGTATTAGCAAAGGTTCGTTTTAATTTAACTAAAGTCTTCTTAAATTTATCTCTTGTGGATCCTCTCTTCACTTTTTTTTTTTAAATGAGACTTTATTATTAATGTTATTTAAATTCACGAGTTTAAACAAACTCGTGATGAAATTGTAAACACGGATCATAAGCTCAATTCGTAGATTAATAAAATTTTATGTTTATGAATAAATTGATATTAAAAGCATATTTGACAACAATTTCATTTAAATATATTTTAAATCCAAATAATTAAAAAAATTCATTAATCTTCACAATTTCATATTCAACAAAAATATTTTTTTATAAAATTTATATATGAAGTCATAAAAATAAATATAATAAATCTTGAAATTAGTATGAGTTTAAAAGCAAATTGATATTATTTTATAAGTTAGAAAAATAAAAACAGTAAACTTAATGAGTAACTCGTAGGTTTAATCTAACTTATACCTAATATGAGTTTAAAAACAAATCAACACAATTTTATAAGTTAAAAAATAAAAAATCTTAAACCCAGATAATCAACTTATGAGTTTAACGTTAATGCTTCTCACAAAAAAAAACAAAATGCAAAAGAACAATTATGGGGAGGAAAGGAAACGGAAATGGAAATCCGTATAATTAGAAAAATCCTTCCTCTTCTTGCTTTTCCTTTGCCACGCTGACGCCTGACGGTGCTGTGAACCCTAATTTGAACATCCATGTAATGCTTTTGTTCTTCGATTATCTGCTTCGTCAGTCT